>NW_026280538.1:0-4410 GCF_023373465.1 Oncorhynchus keta
TTACATTTACATTTACATTTAAGTCATTTAGCAGACGCTCTTATCCAGAGCGACTTACAAATTGGTGCATACACCTTATGACAACCAGTGGAACAGCCACTTGCATCTAAATCTTGTTGGGGGTGAGAAGGGGGGTGAGAAGGATTACTTACCCTTACTTACCCTATCCTAGGTATTCCTTGAAGAGGTGGGGTTTCAGGTGTCTCCGGAAGGTGGTGATTGACTCCGCTGTCCTGGCGTCGTGAGGAGTTTGTTCCACCATTGGGGGCCAGAGCAGCGAACAGTTTTGACTGGGCTGAGCGGGAACTGTACTTCCTCAGTGGTAGGGAGGCGAGCAGGCCAGAGGTGGATGAACGCAGTGCCCTTGTTTGGGTGTAGGGCCTGATCAGAGCCTGGAGGTACTGAGGTGCCGTTCCCCTCACAGCTCCGTAGGCGAGCACCATGGTCTTGTAGCGGATGCGAGCTTCAACTGAAGCCAGTGGAGAGAGCGGAGGAGCGGGGTGACGTGAGAGAACTTGGGAAGGCTGAACACCAGACGGGCTGCGGCGTTCTGGGATGAGTTGTAGGGGGCTTAATGGCACAGGCAGGGAGCCCAGCCAACAGCGAGTTGCAGTAATCAAGACGGGAGATGACAAGTGCCTGGATTAGACCTGCGCCGCTTCCTGTGTGAGGCAGGGTCGTACTCTGCGGATGTTGTAGAGCATGAACCTACAGGAACGGGACACCGCCTTGATGTTAGTTGAGAACGTCAGGGTGTTGTCCAGGATCACGCCAAGGTTCTTAGCGCTCTGGGAGGAGGACACAATGGAGTTGTCAACCGTGATGGCGAGATCATGGAACGGGCAGTCCTTCCCCGGGAGGAAGAGGAGCTCCGTCTTGCTGAGGTTCAGCTTGAGGTGGTGATCCGTCATCCACACTGATATGTCTGCCAGACATGCAGAGATGCGATTCGCCACCTGGTCATCAGAAGGGGGAAAGGAGAAGATTAATTGTGTGTCGTCTGCATAGCAATGATAGGAGAGACCATGTGAGGTTATGACAGAGCCAAGTGACTTGGTGTATAGCGAGAATAAGAGAGGGCCTAGAACAGAGCCCTGGGGGACACCAGTGGTGAGAGCTGGTGAGGAGACAGATTCTCGCCACGCCACCTGGTAGGAGCGACCTGTCAGGTAGGACGCAATCCAAGCGTGGCCGCGCCGGAGATGCCCAACTCGGAGAGGGTGGAGAGGAGGATCTGATGGTTCACAGTATCGAAGGCAGCCGATAGGTCTAGAAGGATGAGAGCAGAGGAGAGAGAGTTAGCTTTAGCAGTGCGGAGCGCCTCCGTGATACAGAGAAGAGCAGTCTCAGTTGAATGACTAGTCTTGAAACCTGACTGATTTGGATCAAGAAGGTCATTCTGAGAGATAGCGGTAGAGCTGGCCAAGGACGGCACGCTCAAGAGTTTTGGAGAGAAAAGAGAGAAGGGATACTGGTCTGTAGTTGTTGACATCGGAGGGATCGAGTGTAGGTTTTTTCAGAAGGGGGTGCAACTCTCGCTCTTGAAGACGGGAGGACGTAGCCAGCGGTCAGGGATGAGTTGATGAGCGAGGTGAGGTAAGGGAGAAGGTCTCCGGAAATGGTCTGGAGAAGAGAGGAGGGGATAGGGTCAAGCGGGCAGGTTGGGCGGCCGGTCATTACAAGACGCGAGATTTCATCTGGAGAGAGAGGGGAGAAAGAGGTCAGAGCATAGGGTAGGGGCAGTGTGGGCAGAACCAGCAGTGTGTTTGACTTAGCAAACGAGGATCGGATGTCATCGACCTTCTTTTCAAAATGGTTGACGAAGTCATCTGCAGAGAGGGAGGAGGGAGGGGGGAGGATTCAGGAGGGAGGAGAAGGTGGCAAAGAGCTTCCTAGGGTTAGAGGCAGATGCTTGGAATTTAGAGTGGTAGAAAGTGGCTTTAGCAGCAGAGACAGAGGAGGAAAATGTAGAGAGGAGGGAGTGAAAGGATGCCAGGTCCGCAGGGGAGGCGAAGTTTTCCTCCATTTCCGCCGCTGCCCGGAGCCCTGTTCTGTGAGCTCGCAATGAGTCGTCGAGCCACGGAGCGGGGAGGGGAGGACCGAGCCGGCCTGGAGGATAGGGACATAGGGAGTCAAAGGATGCAGTAAGGAGGAGAGGAGGGTTGAGGAGGCAGAATCAGGAGATAGGTTGGAGAAAGTTTGAGCAGAGGGAAGAGAAGATAGGATGGAAGAGGAGAGAGTAGCGGGGGAGAGAGAGCGAAGGTTGGGACGGCGCGATACCATCCGAGTAGGGGCAGTGTGGGAAGTGTTGGATGAGAGCGAGAGGGAAAAGGATACAAGGTAGTGGTCGGAGACTTGGAGGAGTTGCAATGAGGTTAGTGGAAGAACAGCATCTAGTAAAGATGAGGTCAAGCGTATTGCCTGCCTTGTGAGTAGGGGGGAAGGTGAGAGGGTGAGGTCAAAAGAGGAGAGGAGGGAAAGAAGGAGGCAGAGAGGAATGAGTCAAAGGTAGACGGGGAGGTTAAAGTCGCCCAGAACTGTGAGAGGTGAGCCGTCCTCAGGAAAGGAGCTTATCAAGGCATCAAGCTCATTGATGAACTCTCCGAGGGAACCTGGAGGGCGATAAATGATAAGGATGTTAAGCTTGAAAGGGCTGGTAACTGTGACAGCATGGAATTCAAAGGAGGCAATAGACAGATGGGTAAGGGGAGAAAGAGAGAAAGACCACTTGGGAGAGATGAGGATCCCGGTGCCACCACCCCGCTGACCAGAAGCTCTCGGGGTGTGCGAGAACACGTGGGCGGACGAGGAGAGAGCAGTAGGAGTAGCAGTGTTATCTGTGGTGATCCATGTTTCCGTCAGTGCCAAGAAGTCAAGGGACTGAGGGAGGCATAGGCTGAGATGAACTCTGCCTTGTTGGCCGCAGATTGGCAGTTCCAGAGGCTACCAGAGACCTGGAACTCCACGTGGGTCGTACGCGCTGGGACCACCAGGTTAGGTGGTCGCGCCACGCGGTGTGGAGCGTTTGTATGGTCTGTGCAGAGAGGAGAGAACAGGGATAGACAGACACATAGTTGACAGGCTACAGAAAAGGCTACGCTAATGCAAGGAAATTGAATGACAAGCGGACTACACGTCTCGAATGTTCAGAAAGTTGCTTACGTAGCAAGAATCTTATTGACTAAAATTATTAAAATGATACAGTACTGCTAAAGTAGGCTAGCTGGCAGTAGCTGCGTTGTTGACACTACACTAATCAAGTCGTTCCGTTGAGTGTAATAATTTCTACAGTGCTGCTGTTCGGGGGCCAGCTGGCTAGCTAGCAGTGTTGTTTACGTTACGTTGAGTTAAAAGAACGACAATAGCTGGCTAGCTAACCAGGAAATCGGTCTAGACTACACAATTATCTTTGAAACAAAGACGGCTATGTAGCTAGCTATGTAGCTAGCTACGATCAAACAAATCAAACCGTTGTACTGTAATGAAATGAAAATGTGATACTACCTGTGAATGCGACCGGTTGTTGGGTTCTATTCAGTAGACGTTGGCTAGCTGTTAGCTGTTGGCTAGCTAGCAGAGTCTCCTACGTTAAGGACGACAAATAGCTGGCTAGCGAACCTCAGTGAATTAAGATAATCACTCCAAGGCTACACACACTAAACTACACAATTATCTTGGAAACAAAGACAGCTATGTAGCTAGCTAACACTGAACTAATCAAGTCGTACAGTTGAGTGAATAGCACTACAGTGATGCTAATCTGTGTGCGTTAGCTAGCGTTGCTAGCTCCTGGGCGAATAGCAGTGAAGGCTACGTTAGGCGACGAAATACGAAATACGATAATTAATGCAATTATCTCTGATACAAGGACGGCTATGTAGCTAGCTAAGAAGAATGGCTAAGATTATGTAGCTAGCTAACAGTAAACTAATCAAGTCGTACAGTTGAGTGAATAGCACTACAGTGATGCTAATCTGTGTGCGTTAGCTAGCGTTAGCTAGCTCCTGGGCGAATAGCAGTGAAGGCTACGTTAGGGCGACGAAATACGATAATTATGCAATTATCTCTGATACAAGGACGGCTATGTAGCTAGCTAAGAAGAATTGCTAAGATTAGACAAATCAACCGTTGTACTATAATGAAATGTAATGAAAAAGTTATACAACCTGCAGAGCGAAGTGCGAATGCGACCGCTCGCTTCCAACCGAACCTCACCCACCTTCCCCTCAATCCTGTCATCCCTCCATTCCTCCACCCATTCACCCACCTTCCCTCCATTCCTCCCCTCCGCCCCTACATGCCTCCACCCCTCACTCCTCCACTCCTCCATTCCTCCACTCCTCCACTCCTCCACCCCTCCACTCCTCCTCCCTCCACCCCTTCACTCCTCCACCCCTCCGTTCCTCCACC
>NW_026280539.1:0-2500 GCF_023373465.1 Oncorhynchus keta
GAGAGAGGGACGAGAGGAGGGACCGAGAGAGAGCGGATGAGAGGAGGGACCGAGAGAGAGAGAGGGTGAGAGGAGGGACTGAGAGAGGAGGAGAGGTGAGAGGAGACTGAGAGAGAGGGAAGGAGAGAGGAGGGACCAGAGAGAGAGAAGGGTGAGAGGAGGGACTGAGAGAGGAGCAGGGTGAGAGGAGGGACTGAGAGAGAGGCGATGAGGAGGGACCGAGAGAGAGCGGTAGAGGAGGGACAGAGAGAGAGAGGGGTGAGAGGGAGGGACATGAGAGAGAGGGGTGAGAGGAGGGACAGAGAGAGGGGTGAGAGGAGGGACAGACGAGAGAGGGATGAGAGGAGGGACAGAGAGAGAGCGGTGAGAGGAGGGACAGAGAGAGAGGGATGAGAGGAGGGACAGAGAGAGAAGGGTGAGAGGAGGGACAGGAGAGAGAGCGGTGAGAGGGAGGGACAGAGAGAGAGGCGGTGAGAGGAGGGACAGAGAGAGAGGGATGAGAGGAGGGACTGAGAGAGAGGGATGAGAGGAGGGACCGAGAGAGAGCGGGTGAGAGGAGGGACCGAGAGAGAGAGGGGTGAGAGGAGGGACTGAGAGAGAGGGATGAGAGGAGGGACCGAGAGAGAGAGCGGTGAGAGGAGGGACAGAGAGAGAGGGGTGAGAGGAGGGACTGAGAGAGAGGGATGAGAGGAGGGACAGAGAGAGAGGTGAGAGGAGGGACTGAGAGAGAGAGGGGTGAGAGGAGGGACTGAGAGAGAGGGATGAGAGGAGGGACAGAGAGAGGGGGATGAGAGGAGGGACCGAGACAGAGGGATGAGGAGGGAGGGACTGAGAGAGAGCGGTGAGAGGAGGGACCGAGAGAGAGCGGTGAGAGGAGGGACAGAGAGAGAGGGATGAGAGGAGGGACAGAGAGAGAGAGGGGTGAGAGGAGGGACAGAGAGAGAGAGGTGAGAGGGAGGGACAGAGAGAGAGCGGTGAGAGGAGGGACTGAGAGAGAGCGGTGAGAGGAGGGACTGAGAGAGAGCGGATGAGAGGAGGGACAGAGAGAGAGGGATGAGAGGAGGGATCAGAGAGAGAGGGGTGAGAGGAGGGACTGAGAGAGAGGGATGAGAGGAGGGACTGGAGAGAGACGGTGAGAGGAGGGACGAGAGAGATGAGAGGAGGGACTAGAGAGAGAGGGCACTGAGAGATGAGGGACCGAGAGAGAGAGCGGTGAGAGGAGGGACTGGAGAGAGAGAGAGGTGGAGAGGAGGGACGAGAGAGAGGGGTGAGAGGAGGGACAGAGAGGGAGGGCTGGAGAGGGGGACCGAGAGAGAGGGTGAGAGGAGAGACAGAGAGAGAGTGGTGAGAGGGAGGGACCGAGAGAGAGCGGTGAGAGGAGGGACAGAGAGAGAGCTGAGAGCAGGGGAGAGGACTGAGAGCGAGCGTGAGCAGGGGGAGAGGACAGAGAGAGAGCGAGTGCAGGGGGAGTGGATCAGAGAGAGATGCGAGATGCTAGGGGAGGAGGACAGAGAGTGAGCAGCTGAGATGCCAGGGGGAGAGACCTTTCAGATGATTTTTGCACCGCAGAGAGGAGCTAGGTGGGATTTTGAGGACAGAGAGAGAGCGAGTGCAGGGGAGAGGACAGAGAGAGAGCGGGAGAGGAGGGACAGATAGAGAGGGATGAGAGGAGGGACAGAGAGAGAGGGTAGAGGAGGGACCGAGAGAGGGATGAGAGGAGGGACCGGGAGAGAGGGATGAGAGGAGGGACAGAGAGAGAGGCATGAGATGAGGGACAGAGAGAGAGAGCGGTGAGAGGAGGGACAGAGAGAGAGAGAGGGTGAGAGGAGGGACTGAGAGAGAGGGGTGAGAGGGAGGGACTGAGAGAGAGGATGAGGGGAGAGACAGAGAGAGAGGGGTGAGAGGAGGGACAGAGAGAGAGCGGTGAGAGGAGGGACAGAGAGAGAGACGGTGAGAGGAGGGACTGAGAGAGAGCGGTGAGAGGAGGGACAGAGAGAGACATGAGAGGAGGGATAGAGAGAGAGCTAAGAGACAAGAGAGAGGTGACAGAGCAGAAGAGGGATGAGAGGAGAGACAGAGAGAGAGGGGTGAGAGGAGGGACAGAGAGAGAGGGGTGAGAGGAGGGACAGAGAGAGAGGGGTGAGAGGAGGGACTGGAGAGAGAGCGGTGAGAGGAGGGACAGAGAGAGAGCGGTGAGAGGGGAGGGACAGAGAGAGAGCGGTGAGAGGAGGGACAGAGAGAGAGAGGGGTGAGAGGAGGGACAGAGAGAGAGGGGTAGAGGAGGGACTGAGAGAGAGGGGTGAGAGGAGGGACTGAGAGAGAGCGGAGAGGGAGGGACAGAGAGAGAGGGTGAGAGGAGGGACAGAGAGAGAGGGATGAGAGGGGGGACAGAGAGAGAAGGGTGAGAGGAGGGACCAGAGAGAGAGCGGTGAGAGGAGGGACAGAGAGAGAGCGGTGAGAGGAGGGACAGAGAGAGAGGGATGAGAGGAGGGACAGAGAG
>NW_026280540.1:0-1036 GCF_023373465.1 Oncorhynchus keta
TGTTGTCCTGTATATTAACATGGTTGTGTGTAGGTCAACAGAGGAGGTGTTGTCCTGTATATTAACATGGTGTGTGTAGGTCAACAGAGGAGGTGTTGTCCTGTATATTAACATGGTGTGTGTGGGTCAACAGAGGAGGTGTTGTCCTGTATATTAACATGGTGTGTGTGTGAGGCCAACAGAGGAGGTGTTGTCCTGTATATTAACATGGTGTGTGTGTAGGTCAACAGAGGAGGTGTTGTCCTGTATATTAACATGGTGTGTGTGTAGGCCAACAGAGGAGGTGTTGTCCTGTATATTAACATGGTGTGTGTGTAGGTCAACAGAGGAGGTGTTGTCCTGTATATTAACATGGTGTGTGTGTAGGCCAACAGAGGAGGTGTTGTCCTGTATATTAACATGGTGTGTGTAGGCCAACAGAGGAGGTGTTGTCCTGTATATTAACATGGTGTGTGTAGGTCAACAGAGGAGGTGTTGTCCTGTATATTAACATGGTGTGTGTGTGGGCCAACAGAGGAGGTGTTGTCCTGTATATTAACATGGTGTGTAGGGCCAACAGAGGAGGTGTTGTCCTGTATATTAACATGGTGTGTGTGTAGGCCAACAGAGGAGGTGCTGGTCCTGCATATATTAACATGGTGTGTGTAGGTCAGAACAGAGGAGGTGTTGTCCTGTATATTACTTATGGTGTGTGGGTCAATGATAGTGTCCCATATTAACATGGTGTGTAGGTTAACAGGAGGAGGTAAGGTCCCGTATATTAACATGGTGTGTGTGGGTCAACAGAGGAGGTGTTGTCCTGTATATTAACATGGTGTGTGTGGGCCAACAGAGGAGGTGTTGTCCTGTATATTAACATAGTGTGTGTAGAGCCAACAGAGGAGGTATTGTCCTGTATGTCTTTATAGTGTGTGTAGGTCAGCAGAGGAGGTGTTGTCCTGTATATTAACATGGTGTGTGTGTAGGCTAACAGGAGGTGTTGTCCTGTATATTAACATGGTGTGTGTAGGTCAACAGAGGAGGTGTTGTCCTGTAT
>NW_026280541.1:0-6230 GCF_023373465.1 Oncorhynchus keta
TTTTATATTGTTATTGACTGTACATTTGTTTACTCCATGTGTAACTCAGTGGCTTTTGTCGCACTGCTTTGCTTTATCTTGGCCAGGTCGCAGTTGTAAAATGAGAACTTGTTCTCAGCTGGCCTTCCTGGTTAAATAAAGGTGAAATAAATAGAACAATCATCACCACCATCTTATACACAAGACATAGCTTGCTCCCACACCAACCTCTGAGCATTTAGGGTCATTCCAGGTCATTTCAGCAAGGCATGACACCCACCATCGCAGTGTTCTGAAATTATTTCTGTACTTAGAAACAGATCAAATAAGCATTCAGGGAAACATTATTTTGTTGAAATGTAATTTGATCTGAGAAATTAAGCTAAAAGATTGCACACAATTTGTTCATTTTAATTTAAAGGATTCATATAATATTCAAATCATTATAGTACTTAACATCCGATTTGGACCAAACTTTTCAAATGCAAACTTTTCAGCATTTGTGGCAATAATTATACACAGTTCATGTCCAAATCATCTATTTGTAACATCATTGAGTTACACAATCCATTTTTAGATACTTTAGGATGATTTGACATGAACTGTGAAAATGGGATAATATTAGGTACCACGGAATTGCATTGGATTTGTGACACCATGTTAAAAATAACAGAATTTGAAAGAGTGGCCAGAAACCAAAACCAAAGCATCTGTTGCTGTCATACCTTGGTCCATAGACTGCTTACAGGGTAGGAAAACCAATATGTCATTTTGTAATCTAATGCAAGAAAACCTCCATCTAGTGGTCAGAAACCTGGCAATATCAGGATGTAGGCTGGGACATAAAACCCAACAACTAATGACAAATTTCTCAGAACAGGTTAAAAACATAACCGAATTCAATGAGAGTACATTATACGTGATAAAGAAAATAATAATCTGAGCCGCAGCCCCATACTACTTGTCAGACATAGAGAATGATACTGTATACTCATTGTTGGGGTAGTATGGCATGAAGTGTGGCTTTAGAGAATTTATTTGATTCCTCATGTCTAACTCACTGTTAGAAAAGTTTGGCCCAAATCGGATATTTACTATGTTTATTGAATGTTACATGAATCCGAGAACATACTAAAAATTGCCAATTAGGTGCAATCAAAAATGATTTTAACAAAATAATGTTGCAGGAATGCTCATCTTATCTGTTTTTCTTACAACAAACATTTTTCAAACAATTTGAGACGGTGGGTGTTGAAATTCACTTTATTGTACTTGTTGAGGTGTAACAAACCGTTAGGGTTCCTGAGTGGCACAGACACCCTGGGTTCGAATCCAGGCTGTATCACAACCGGGCCGTGATTGGAACTCCCATAAGGTGGCGCACAATTGGCCCAGCATCGTCCTGGTTTGGGCCAGTGTAGGGCCGTCATTGTAAATAAGAATTTGTTCTTAACTGACGTGCCTGGTTAAATAATTAGATAAAGGTCAACAACAAAAGTTAACAGAAATACAAAAAGAAAAACAGAATGCTTGATGTAGGCCTCTTGAACTGAAGTGGAAGAAGCTGAGAGACCAAAGAAGGGGACTGAAAAACAAAACATGATTTTCCTGTGCTTCATATAAACTCAGCAAAAAGAAACATCCCTTATTCAGGACCCTGTCGTTCAAAGATCTTTCGTAAAAATCAAAATAATTTCACAGATCTTCATTGTAAAGGGTTTAAACACTGTTTCCCGTGCTTGTTCAATGAACCATAAAGAATTAATAAACATGCACCTGTGGAACGGTCGTTAAGACACTAACAGTTTACAATTAAAGTCACAGTTATGAAAACTTAGGACACTAAATAGGCCTTTCTACTGACTCTGAAAAACACCAAAAGAAAGATGCCCAGAGTCCCTGCTCATCTGCGTGAACGTGCATTAGGTATGCAGCAAGGAGGCATGAGGACTGCAGATATGGCAAGGGCAATGTCCGTACTGTGAGATCCCTAAGACAGCGCAACAGGGAGACAGGGTGGAGAAGCTGATCGGCCCTCGCAGTGGCAGACCACGTGTAACAACACCTGCACAGGACCGGCATCCGAGCATCACACCTGCGGACAGGTACAGGATGGCAACAAACAACTGCCCGACTTCCACCAGGAACGCACAATCCCTCCACCAGTGCTCAGACTGTCCGCAATAGGCTGAGAGAGGCTGGACTGAGGGCTTGTAGGCCTGTTGTAAGGCAGGTCCTCACTAGACATCAACGGCAACAACATTGCTTATGGGCACAAACCCACCGTCGCTGGACCAAACAGGACTGGCAAAAAGTGTTCTTCACTGACGAGTCCCGGGTTTTGTCTCACCAGGGGTGATGGTTGGATTCGCGTTTATCGTCGAAGGAATGAGCGTTACACCGAGGCCTGTACTCTGAGCGGGATCAATTTGGAGATGGAGGGGTCTGTCATGGTCTGGGGCGGTGTGTCACAGCATCATCGGACTGAACTTGTTGTCATTGCAGGCAATCTCAATGCTGTGCGTTACAGGGAAGACATCCTCCTCCCTCATGTGGTACCCTTCCTGCAGGCTGATCCTGACATGACCCACCAGCATGACAATGTCACCAGCCATACTGCTCGTTCTGTGCGTGATTTCTGCAAGACAGTAATGTCAGTGTTCTGCCATGGCCAGTGAAGATGTCAATCCCATTGAGCACGCCTGGGACCAGTGGGATCGAGGGTGGGGACCCGAGGTCGACCGATTAGTCGGAATGGCAGATTTCAAGTTTTCATAACAATCGAAATCTTTAACCTTTAACTAGGCAAGTCAGTTAAGAACACATTCTTATTTTCAATGAAGGCCTAGGAACGGTGGGTTAACTGCCTTGCTCAGGGAAGAATGACAGATTTTTACCTTGTCAGCTCAGGGGATTGAATTTTTCAACCTTGCGGTTAACTAGTCCAACGCTCTAACCACCCGCCCTCACGAGGAGGCCGCCTGTTATGCGAATGCAGTAAGAAGCCAAGGTAAGTTACTAGCTAGCATTAAACTTAATCAATCATAATCACTAGTTAACTACACATGGTTGATGATATTACTAGTTTATCTAGCGTGTCCTGCATTGCATATAATCGATGCGGTGCACATTCGCGAAAAACGACTGCCGTTGTCCAACGTGTACCTAATCATAAACACCAATGCCTTTCTTAAAATCAATACACATAAGTATATATTTTTTAACCTGCATATTTAGCTAAAAGAAATCCAGGTTAGCAGGCAATATTAACCAGGTGAAATTGTGTCACTTCTCTTGGTTCATTGCACGCAGAGTCAGGGTATATGCAACAGTTTTGGCCGCCTGGCTCATTGCGAACTAATTTGCCAGAATATTACGTAATTATGACATAACATTGAAGGTTGTGCAATGTAACAGGAATATTTAGACTGATGGATGCCACCCATTAGGTAAAAATACCGAACGGTTCCGTATTTCACTGAAATAATAAACGCCTTGTTTTCTAGATGATAGTTTCCGGATTCGACCATATTAATGACCTAAGGCTCGCATTTCTGTGTGTTGTTATGTTATAATTAAGTCTATGATTTGATAGAGCAGTCTGACTGAGCGATGATGGGCACCAGCAGGCTCATAAGCATTCATTCAAACAGCACTTTCGTGCATTTTGCTAGCAGCTCTAAGTTGTGCTTCAAGCATTACACTGTTTATGACTTCAAGCTTATTAACTCCGAGATTAGGCTGGTGTAACGATGTGAAATGGCTACCTAGTTAGCGTGGTGCGCGCTAATAGTGTTTCAAACGTCACTCGCTCTGAGACTTGGGAGTGGTTGTCCCTTACTCTGCATGGGTAACGCTGCTTCGAGGGTGGCTGTTGTCGTTGTGTTCCTGGTTCGAGCACAGGTAGGAGCGAGGAGAGGTGCGGAAGCTATACTGTTACACTGGCAATACTAAAGTGCCTATAAGAACATCCAATAGTCAAAGGTATATGAAATACAAATGGTATAGAGAGAAATAGTCCTGTATAATTCCTATAATAACTACAACCTAAAACTTCTTACCTGGTAATATTGAAGACTCATGTTAAAAGAAACCACCAGCTTCATATGTTCTCATGTTCTGAGCAAGGAACTGAAACATTAGCTTTCTTACATAGCACGTATTGCACTTAATTTCTTCTCCAACACTTTGTTTTTGCATTATTTAAACCAAATTGAACATGTTTCATTATTTATTTGAGGCTAAATTGATTTTATTGATGTATTATATTAAGTTAAAATAAGTGCTCATTCAGTGTTGTTGTAATTGTCATTATTACAAATAAATTGTAAAAATCGGGTTGATTAATCGGCATAGGCCTTTTTTGTGTGTCCTCCACGCCAATCGTATCGCGTTGAAAATCATAATCGGTCGACCTCTAGTGAGGACTAGGGCCATTCCCCCAGAAATGTCTGGGAACTTGCAGGTGCCTTGGTGGAAGAGCGGAGTCACATCTCACAGCAAGAACTGGCAAATCTGGTGCAGTCTATGAGGAAGAGATGCACTGCAGCATTTAATGCAGCTGGTGACCACACCAGATACTAACTGTTACCGTTACCCCTTGTTCAAGGACATATTATTACATTTCTGTTTGTCACATATCTGTGGAACTTGTCCAGTTTATGTCTCAGTTGTTGATTCTTATTATGTTCATTCAAATATTTACACATGTTAAGTTCGCTGAAAATAGACGCAGTTGACAGTGAGAGGACATTTCTTTTTTTTGCTGAGTTTATATTCCTGCACTATGAGGTTCGATAATACTGTGAAATTGATAATTCCATTTTAGTGTAAGAGCTATTTTGAAAATACAGCTCGAAACTCCATCCCTGTTTGTTGATGAGATTTGGCCTGCTGGTGACAGAAATGGCTTGAGAAATAGCTATTTGCTAAGAAGAAGAAATAGCTATTTGCATGTTTTTATTTTATTTTTCATTTTAATTTAAAACAACCACAGTAAGGGATGGATCGAAATATACAGAATGGCTAACTGGAGGAAAATGTCATTTGTACTGATGAAATGTCAATATTTCTCAGTGTTTTTAGAATGAGTTGCTTATTAGGCTATATATCGATGCCGCCTGATGCTTCCTTCATCTGTGATTCTCCACTCGGCATTTCCAATATCAGTGCGCCTATAGGCTATTTAGCGGGTCTCAATCAAATGATCCGTAGCCTATGGGCTACGGCGCATGCTCGGAGAAGCACGGAGCAAAGTTGTATTTATTGATTAAGCTATTCATTCACTCTCTCTGTACAATAAAGATGTTTAAACCCAGACAGCTTTTTAGGTAAACACTTGTGACCTTCTCTCATTGCTAAACCACAGAATAAGAGGCAGCCGCAGTTAAAGCTTACATTTCTCTGCATCAGCAGGCCTTCTCTGTCTGGGGGTAAAGGTAGGCCTAACTTTTCAAAGTACCATGCTCAGATTCCTACTAAGTTTCAGATTGAATTATTTGCAAACAGGAGTGTTTAGTTCCAAACAAGACGCACTGATTTGTCCTTGGATACATATCATATGAACACACACACGTAGGCTTACCTCTCTGTCCATTCTTATCCTGTAACTTTAGTCATTTGTGTGGTATTAAACAAAAAAATTAACGATGATATGTTCATGCAATGCTTTTACTAAAACGGAGATCTTTCCACCACCACTCTTGTCCACGGTGGTCTTCGAACCCAGAACCTTCTGGCCCGCAGCCCTATCAGAATTCATGCTTTGCCATGTAATGCTTACAGGACGAAGAACAGTAAAACTGCATATCTAAGACATGCTCTCTGCTATCCACTTCATGTTTTCATTATTATTCTGGGTGTAGGGGAGGGTCACTTGTTTTTTTTTTTAGCGTTCAGGAGGGTTTAGGTCAAATATATTTAGCTGACGGGAGGGCCATACATTTTCATTTCAGAGGTCTGATTTTGTCCATATAACCCTTGTTATAAATAAGTACTTTAAAAAGGTGCAATATGAAGAAATCACTCCTCCATTTCCTAGTTGCTAAAATGATAATAGTTTGCATAATTTCAGTTTATAAGGTACAATGATAGAGAATCATTGATAGAGAATCATTGATAGAGAATCATTGATAGAGAATCATTGATAGAGAATCATTGATAGAGAATCATTGTACCATCTAAACCGCTGTGAAATATCTTTTCAATTACCCAAAAATGTATGAAGCTTGAAGCTGGTGTAGAAAACAGAA
>NW_026280542.1:0-41871 GCF_023373465.1 Oncorhynchus keta
GCTGAAATAGCCAAATCCAGTCATTTGAAGGGGTGTCCACATACATCTGTGTATATATAGTGTAGCTTACAGTGCAGCAGACTAGCCAACATGTTGGCACCTGGATTCCACAAAGACTGAACAGTAGCCACATAATGCAGCTCATCATGTAGAAATATTCCAGATTTAACCCAGAGATGTATGGGCTGGGCAGAGGACACCCACACACACAGTGAGCACGCATGGCAACAGGGCAACGGTGGCCGTTTGACCCAGTTGTTACTGTTGTGTGTGTTGTTATCCCCATGGCAGATGGGGACCTGGTAACCCAGACTGTAATACCATAATAGAACTGGGTTCCCCCACATACACAATAGTACACACAATAGTACACACAGCTGTGGAACGGCTGTTCATCCCTTACTTGTCCTCTCACTCACACACCACAGCTGCCCTTCTTCTTGCCACACCACCACCAACAGTTGGCTCAATCACCAGCTCATACTCACACAGCATGGTGCTCCACACAGCATGGCGCTCCACACAGCATGGCGCTCCACACAGCATGGCGCTCCACACAGCATGGCGCTCCACACAGCATGGCGCTCCACGACATACACACACACACACACACACACACACACACACACACACACACATACTTCCACATCCCCAATACAATCTGTTGCCTTTCAGTCCACATACCAAGACTGCCCATACACCACATACCACAACAACACATGAAGTTACTGCATGGACCAGCGAACCGAGGGGTTAGCTGTAGGGGTTAAATAAAGGGGAGGGGAAGGGAGGGGTTAGGGTCTAGGGGTTAATGTCAGACTGGGTGATTATACTGTATTTTTCAAGGGGCGACATCAAGGACTGTACCACCTGTGATAGTGACTTTGTCCTTCAGACCAGACGTGTAAAGGCAAGGAGGTCTTTCCAGGCTGCTAACATGTGTTTTACCACCGGCTGCTTGTGGGAACATGATGACCAAACAAAGAGAGATTCATGGGACAGGAGAGGGAGTAGCACTCTGTGTAGCACAGAGGCATGGTAACTACCATGTTGGTGCATGTGTGGAACTGGTGGTGAACCTTTGTGTCAGTGGGGTCACACCATCATGTGAAAGGAATGTCATGACTGGAGTGAAAATGCATTGTAAACTATTCAACAAAAGCTGTTGGTCGGATCTTTTTTTTTGTAGCTTTGATGGCATTCGATAAAACGCATAGAAGGAACGTGGAGAGAGAGGCCTCTGTAGAATCTCCTTTACTGGAAAGAGCTGTGTAGTTGTCTTCCCAGTCCCCACAGCTCAACTAGAGCCAGGTCTCCTCATTAACAATGCAGGCATTAGTAATAGAACCCTGGCCTCCTTTCAATCTCCCTCCCCCTTTTCCCCTTTTCTCTCCCTCCCCCTTTTCCCCTTTTCTCTCCCTCCCCCTTTTTCCCCTTTTCTCTCCCTCCCCTTTTTCCCCTTTTCTCTCCCTCCCCCTTTTCCCCTTTTCTCTCCCTCCCCCTTTTCCCCTTTTCTCTCCCTCCCCTTTTTCCCATTTTCTCTCCCTCCCCCTTTTCCCCTTTTCTCTCCCTCCCCCTTTTTCCCATTTTCTCTCCCTCCTCCTTTTCCCATTTTCTCTCCCTCCTCCTTTTTCCCATTTTCTCTCCCTCCTCCTTTTCCCATTTTCTCTCCCTCCTCCTTTTCCCATTTTCTCTCCCTCCCCCTTTTCCCATTTTCTCTCCCTCCCCCTTTTCCCATTTTCTCTCCCTCCTTTTTCCCATTTTCTCTCCCTCCTCCTTTTTCCCATTTTCTCTCCCTCCCCCTTTTTCCCCTTTTCTCTCCCTCCTACTTTTCCCCTTTTCTCTCCCTCCTCTCTGTGAGCTGTCATCCATCCAGATCTGAGCTGTAATCTGTGAGGTTATACAATAGTTACCAGACAGGAAGGAATATGACAAGATGTAAAACCTTAATAGAAATGTTTTGCATAGAGTATAAATGATTCTGTCTGTTTTCATGTCAGCTCTATCCTCACATTGTAACCCTTGACCTTCACTGATTAGTCCCCTGACCTGATTGTGAATGAGTGGGGGCATCATCCTTGGCTCCCATCGACCTCAAAACGTGGGGCCTGGTTGGGAGGAAGTTGTGGGTGTTGTGTGGTTTTGTGCTGCTTAAGAGTTCCCTGTCTGGCACAGGCCTGTTGGTGGCTTTTCTCCGGGTCACAGTTGGAGCGCTCACAGACCACATTGACGAGACTGAACACGTCTCTCTACACATCATATACAATGCACTCAGTGAGGAGGGTAGGGCCCTTAGTTCTCAATGGAACTGAATGGGTTAGAGACGTTCCTTACCTACCACCCAGGGCTGTAGTAAGACTGAGCTGTTACCTACCACCCAGGGCTGTAGTAAGACTGAGCTGTTACCTACCACCCAGGCTGTAGTAAGACTGAGCTGTTACCTACCACCCAGGCTGTCGTAAGACTGAGCTGTTACCTACCACCCAGGGCTGTAAGACTGAGCTGTTACCTTCCACCCAGGGCTGTAGTAAGACTGAGCTGTTACCTTCCACCGAGGGCTGTAGTAAGACTGAGTTGTTACCTTCCACCCAGGGCTGTAAGACTGAGCTGTTACCTTCCACCCAGGGCTGTTAGACTGAGCTGTTACCTTCCACCCAGGGCTGTAATAAGACTGAGCTGTTACCTTCTACCCAGGGCTGTAAGACTGAGCTGTTACCTACCACCCAGGGCTGTAAGACTGAGCTGTTACCTTCCACCCAGGGCTGTAGTAAGACTGAGCTGTTACCTTCCACCGAGGGCTGTAGTAAGACTGAGTTGTTACCTTCCACCCAGGGCTGTAAGACTGAGCTGTTACCTTCCACCCAGGGCTGTTAGACTGAGCTGTTACCTTCCACCCAGGGCTGTAATAAGACTGAGCTGTTACCTTCTACCCAGGGCTGTAAGACTGAGCTGTTACCTACCACCCAGGGCTGTAAGACTGAGCTGTTACCTTCCACCCAGGGCTGTAAGACTGAGCTGTTACCTTCCACCCAGGGCTGTAAGACTGAGCTGTTACCTTCCACCCAGGGCTGTAATAAGACTGATCTGTTACCTTCCACCCAGGGCTGTAAGACTGAGCTGTTACCTTCCACCCAGGGCTGTAATAAGACTGAGCTGTTACCTTCCACCCAGGGCTGTTAGACTGAGCTGTTACCTTCCACCCAGGGCTGTAAGACTGAGCTGTTACCTACCACCCAGGGCTGTAAGACTGAGCTGTTACATTCCACCCAGGGCTGTAAGACTGAGCTGTTACCTTCCACCCAGTGCTGTTAGACTGAGCTGTTACCTTCCACCCAGGGCTGTTAGACTGAGCTGTTACCTTCCACCCAGGCTGTAAGACTGAGTTGTTACCTACCACCCAGGGCTGTAAGACTGAGCTGTTACCTACCACCCAGGGCTGTAAGACTGAGCTGTTACCTACCACCCAGGGCTGTAAAACTGAGCTGTTACCTACCACCCAGGGCTGTTAGACTGAGCTGTTTCCTACCACCCAGGGCTGTAAGACTGAGCTGTTACCTACCACCCAGGGCTGTAAGACTGAGCTGTTACCTACCACCCAGGGCTGTAATAAGACTGAGCTGTTACCTTCCACCGAGGGCTGTAGTAAGACTGAGCTGTTACCTTCCACCCAGGGCTGTAAGACTGAGCTATTACGTTCCACCCAGGCTGTAGTAAGACTGAGTTGTTACCTTCCACCCAGGGCTGTAAGACTGAGCTGTTACCTTCCACCCAGGGCTGTTAGACTGAGCTGTAACCTTCCACCCAGGGCTGTAATAAGACTGAGCTGTTACCTTCTACCCAGGGCTGTAAGACTGAGCTGTTACCTACCACCCAGGGCTGTAAGACTGAGCTGTTACCTTCCACCCAGGGCTGTAAGACTGAGCTGTTACCTTCCACCCAGGGCTGTAAGACTGAGCTGTTACCTTCCACCCAGGGCTGTAATAAGACTGATCTGTTACCTTCCACCCAGGGCTGTAAGACTGAGCTGTTACCTTCCACCCAGGGCTGTAATAAGACTGAGCTGTTACCTTCCACCCAGGGCTGTAATAAGACTGAGCTGTTACCTTCCACCCAGGGCTATAATAAGACTGAGCTGTTACCTTCCACCCAGGGCTGTAAGACTGAGCTGTTACCTTCCACCGAGGGCTGTAGTAAGACTGAGCTGTTACCTTCCACCCAGGGCTGTAAGACTGAGCTATTACGTTCCACCCAGGCTGTAGTAAGACTGAGTTGTTACCTTCCACCCAGGGCTTTAAGACTGAGCTGTTACCTTCCACCCAGGGCTGTAAGACTGAGCTGTTACCTTCCACCCAGGGCTGTAATAAGACTGAGCTGTTACCTTCCACCCAGGGCTGTAAGACTGAGCTGTTACCTACCACCCAGGGCTGTTAGACTGAGCTGTTACCTTCCACCCAGGCTGTAAGACTGAGCTGTTACCTTCCACCCAGGGCTGTAAGACTGAGCTGTTACCTTCCACCCAAGGCTGTAATAAGACTGAGCTGTTACCTTCCACCCAGGGCTGTAATAAGACTGAGCTGTTACCTTCCACCCAGGGCTGTAATAAGACTGAGCTGTTACCTTCCACCCAGGGCTGTAGTAAGACTGAGCTGTTACCTTCCACCCAGGGCTGTTAGACTGAGCTGTTACCTTCCACCCAGGGCTGTTAGACTGAGCTGTTACCTTCCACCCAGGGCTGTTAGACTGAGCTGTTACCTTCCACCCAGGGCTGTAAGACTGAGCTGTTACCTTCCACCCAGGGCTGTAAGACTGAGCTGTTACCTTCCACCCAGGGCTGTAAGACTGAGCTGTTACCTTCCACCCAGGGCTGTAAGACTGAGCTGTTACCTTCCACCCAGGGCTGTAAGACTGAGCTGTTACCTTTCACCCAGGGCTGTAATAAGACTGATCTGTTACCTTCCACCCAGGTCTGTAAGACTGAGCTGTTACCTTCCACCCAGGGCTGTAATAAGACTGAGCTGTTACCTTCCACCCAGGGCTGTAGTAAGACTGAGCTGTTACCTTCCACCGAGGGCTGTAGTAAGACTGAGCTGTTACCTTCCACCCAGGGCTGTAAGACTGAGCTGTTACCTTCCACCCAGGGCTGTAGTAAGACTGAGCTGTTACCTTCTACCCAGGGCTGTAAGACTGAGCTGTTACCTACCACCCAGGGCTGTAAGACTGAGCTGTTACCTTCCACCCAGGGCTGTAATAAGACTGAGCTGTTACCTTCCACCCAGGGCTGTAATAAGACTGAGCTGTTACCTTCCACCCAGGGCTGTAAGACTGAGCTGTTACCTACCACCCAGGGCTGTTAGACTGAGCTGTTACCTTCCACCCAGGCTGTAAGACTGAGCTGATACCTTCCACCCAGGGCTGTAAGACTGAGCTGTTACCTTCCACCCAAGGCTGTAATAAGACTGAGCTGTTACCTTCCACCCAGGGCTGTAATAAGACTGAGCTGTTACCTTCCACCCAGGGCTGTAGTAAGACTGAGCTGTTACCTTCCACCGAGGGCTGTAGTAAGACTGAGCTGTTACCTTCCACCCAGGGCTGTAATAAGACTGAGCTGTTACCTTCCACCCAGGGCTGTAAGACTGAGCTGTTACCTACCACCCAGGGCTGTTAGACTGAGCTGTTACCTTCCACCCAGGCTGTAAGACTGAGCTGATACCTTCCACCCAGGGCTGTAAGACTGAGCTGTTACCTTCCACCCAAGGCTGTAATAAGACTGAGCTGTTACCTTCCACCCAGGGCTGTAATAAGACTGAGCTGTTACCTTCCACCCAGGGCTGTAGTAAGACTGAGCTGTTACCTTCCACCGAGGGCTGTAGTAAGACTGAGCTGTTACCTTCCACCCAGGGCTGTAAGACTGAGCTATTACGTTCCACCCAGGCTGTAGTAAGACTGAGTTGTTACCTTCCACCCAGGGCTTTAAGACTGAGCTGTTACCTACCACCCAGGGCTGTAAGACTGAGCTGTTACCTTCCACCCAGGGCTGTTAGACTGAGCTGTTACCTTCCACCCAGGGCTGTAATAAGACTGAGCTGTTACCTTCCACCCAGGGCTGTTAGACTGAGCTGTTACCTTCCACCCAGGCTGTAAGACTGAGCTGTTACCTTCCACCCAGGGCTGTAAGACTGAGCTGTTACCTTCCACCCAGGGCTGTAAGACTGAGCTGTTACCTTCCACCCAGGGCTGTAAGACTGAGCTGTTACCTTCCACCCAGGGCTGTAAGACTGAGCTGTTACCTTCCACCCAGGGCTGTAAGACTGATCTGTTACCTTCCACCCAGGTCTGTAAGACTGAGCTGTTACCTTCCACCCAGGGCTGTAATAAGACTGAGCTGTTACCTTCCACCCAGGGCTGTAATAAGACTGAGCTGTTACCTTCCACCCAGGGCTGTAGTAAGACTGAGCTGTTACCTTCCACCGAGGGCTGGAGTAAGACTGAGCTGTTACCTTCCACCCAGGGCTGTAAGACTGAGCTGTTACCTTCCACCCAGGCTGTAGTAAGACTGAGCTGTTACCTTCCACCCAGGGCTGTAATAAGACTGAGCTGTTACCTTCCACCCAGGGCTGTAATAAGACTGAGCTGTTACCTTCCACCCAGGGCTGTAATAAGACTGAGCTGTTACCTTCCACCCAGGGCTGTAGTAAGACTGAGCTGTTACCTTCCACCCAGGCTGTAGTACGACTGAGCTGTTACCTTCCACCCAGGCTTTAGTAAGACTGAGCTGTTACCTTCTACCCAGGGCTGTAAGACTGAGCTGTTACCTACCGCCCAGGGCTGTAAGACTGAGCTGTTACCTTCCACCCAGGCTGTAGTAAGACTGAGTTGTTACCTTCCACCCAGGGCTTTAAGACTGAGCTGTTACCTACCACCCAGGGCTGTAATAAGACTGAGCTGTTACCTTCCACCGAGGGCTGTAGTAAGACTGAGCTGTTACCTTCCACCCAGGGCTGTAAGACTGAGCTATTACGTTCCACCCAGGCTGTAGTAAGACTGAGTTGTTACCTTCCACCCAGGGCTGTAAGACTGAGCTGTTACCTTCCACCCAGGGCTGTTAGACTGAGCTGTTACCTTCCACCCAGGGCTGTAATAAGACTGAGCTGTTACCTTCTACCCAGGGCTGTAAGACTGAGCTGTTACCTACCACCCAGGGCTGTAAGACTGAGCTGTTACCTTCCACCCAGGGCTGTAAGACTAGCTGTTACCTTCCACCCAGGGCTGTAAGACTGAGCTGTTACCTTCCACCCAGGGCTGTAATAAGACTGATCTGTTACCTTCCACCCAGGGCTGTAAGACTGAGCTGTTACCTTCCACCCAGGGCTGTAATAAGACTGAGCTGTTACCTTCCACCCAGGGCTGTAATAAGACTGAGCTGTTACCTTCCACCCAGGGCTATAATAAGACTGAGCTGTTACCTTCCACCGAGGGCTGTAGTAAGACTGAGCTGTTACCTTCCACCCAGGGCTGTAATAAGACTGAGCTGTTACCTTCCACCCAGGGCTGTAAGACTGAGCTGTTACCTACCACCCAGGGCTGTTAGACTGAGCTGTTACCTTCCACCCAGGCTGTAAGACTGAGCTGATACCTTCCACCCAGGGCTGTAAGACTGAGCTGTTACCTTCCACCCAAGGCTGTAATAAGACTGAGCTGTTACCTTCCACCCAGGGCTGTAATAAGACTGAGCTGTTACCTTCCACCCAGGGCTGTAGTAAGACTGAGCTGTTACCTTCCACCGAGGGCTGTAGTAAGACTGAGCTGTTACCTTCCACCCAGGGCTGTAAGACTGAGCTATTACGTTCCACCCAGGCTGTAGTAAGACTGAGTTGTTACCTTCCACCCAGGGCTTTAAGACTGAGCTGTTACCTACCACCCAGGGCTGTAAGACTGAGCTGTTACCTTCCACCCAGGGCTGTTAGACTGAGCTGTTACCTTCCACCCAGGGCTGTAATAAGACTGAGCTGTTACCTTCCACCCAGGGCTGTTAGACTGAGCTGTTACCTTCCACCCAGGCTGTAAGACTGAGCTGTTACCTTCCACCCAGGGCTGTAAGACTGAGCTGTTACCTTCCACCCAGGGCTGTAAGACTGAGCTGTTACCTTCCACCCAGGGCTGTAAGACTGAGCTGTTACCTTCCACCCAGGGCTGTAAGACTGAGCTGTTACCTTCCACCCAGGGCTGTAAGACTGATCTGTTACCTTCCACCCAGGTCTGTAAGACTGAGCTGTTACCTTCCACCCAGGGCTGTAATAAGACTGAGCTGTTACCTTCCACCCAGGGCTGTAATAAGACTGAGCTGTTACCTTCCACCCAGGGCTGTAGTAAGACTGAGCTGTTACCTTCCACCGAGGGCTGGAGTAAGACTGAGCTGTTACCTTCCACCGAGGGCTGGAGTAAGACTGAGCTGTTACCTTCCACCCAGGCTGTAGTAAGACTGAGCTGTTACCTTCCACCCAGGGCTGTAATAAGACTGAGCTGTTACCTTCCACCCAGGGCTGTAATAAGACTGAGCTGTTACCTTCCACCCAGGGCTGTAATAAGACTGAGCTGTTACCTTCCACCCAGGGCTGTAGTAAGACTGAGCTGTTACCTTCCACCCAGGCTGTAGTACGACTGAGCTGTTACCTTCCACCCAGGCTTTAGTAAGACTGAGCTGTTACCTTCTACCCAGGGCTGTAAGACTGAGCTGTTACCTACCGCCCAGGGCTGTAAGACTGAGCTGTTACCTTCCACCCAGGCTGTAGTAAGACTGAGTTGTTACCTTCCACCCAGGGCTTTAAGACTGAGCTGTTACCTACCACCCAGGGCTGTAATAAGACTGAGCTGTTACCTTCCACCGAGGGCTGTAGTAAGACTGAGCTGTTACCTTCCACCCAGGGCTGTAAGACTGAGCTATTACGTTCCACCCAGGCTGTAGTAAGACTGAGTTGTTACCTTCCACCCAGGGCTGTAAGACTGAGCTGTTACCTTCCACCCAGGGCTGTTAGACTGAGCTGTTACCTTCCACCCAGGGCTGTAATAAGACTGAGCTGTTACCTTCTACCCAGGGCTGTAAGACTGAGCTGTTACCTACCACCCAGGGCTGTAAGACTGAGCTGTTACCTTCCACCCAGGGCTGTAAGACTAAGCTGTTACCTTCCACCCAGGGCTGTAAGACTGAGCTGTTACCTTCCACCCAGGGCTGTAATAAGACTGATCTGTTACCTTCCACCCAGGGCTGTAAGACTGAGCTGTTACCTTCCACCCAGGGCTGTAATAAGACTGAGCTGTTACCTTCCACCCAGGGCTGTAATAAGACTGAGCTGTTACCTTCCACCCAGGGCTATAATAAGACTGAGCTGTTACCTTCCACCCAGGGCTGTAAGACTGAGCTGTTACCTTCCACCGAGGGCTGTAGTAAGACTGAGCTGTTACCTTCCACCCAGGGCTGTAAGACTGAGCTATTACGTTCCACCCAGGCTGTAGTAAGACTGAGTTGTTACCTTCCACCCAGGGCTTTAAGACTGAGCTGTTACCTTCCACCCAGGGCTGTAAGACTGAGCTGTTACCTTCCACCCAGGGCTGTAATAAGACTGAGCTGTTACCTTCCACCCAGGGCTGTAAGACTGAGCTGTTACCTACCACCCAGGGCTGTTAGACTGAGCTGTTACCTTCCACCCAGGCTGTAAGACTGAGCTGTTACCTTCCACCCAGGGCTGTAAGACTGAGCTGTTACCTTCCACCCAAGGCTGTAATAAGACTGAGCTGTTACCTTCCACCCAGGGCTGTAATAAGACTGAGCTGTTACCTTCCACCCAGGGCTGTAGTAAGACTGAGCTGTTACCTTCCACCCAGGGCTGTTAGACTGAGCTGTTACCTTCCACCCAGGGCTGTAATAAGACTGAGCTGTTACCTTCCACCCAGGGCTGTTAGACTGAGCTGTTACCTTCCACCCAGGCTGTAAGACTGAGCTGTTACCTTCCACCCAGGGCTGTAAGACTGAGCTGTTACCTTCCACCCAGGGCTGTAAGACTGAGCTGTTACCTTCCACCCAGGGCTGTAAGACTGAGCTGTTACCTTCCACCCAGGGCTGTAAGACTGAGCTGTTACCTTCCACCCAGGGCTGTAAGACTGAGCTGTTACCTTTCACCCAGGGCTGTAATAAGACTGATCTGTTACCTTCCACCCAGGTCTGTAAGACTGAGCTGTTACCTTCCACCCAGGGCTGTAATAAGACTGAGCTGTTACCTTCCACCCAGGGCTGTAGTAAGACTGAGCTGTTACCTTCCACCGAGGGCTGTAGTAAGACTGAGCTGTTACCTTCCACCCAGGGCTGTAAGACTGAGCTGTTACCTTCCACCCAGGCTGTAGTAAGACTGAGCTGTTACCTTCTACCCAGGGCTGTAAGACTGAGCTGTTACCTACCACCCAGGGCTGTAAGACTGAGCTGTTACCTTCCACCCAGGGCTGTAATAAGACTGAGCTGTTACCTTCCACCCAGGGCTATAATAAGACTGAGCTGTTACCTTCCACCCAGGGCTGTAGTAAGACTGAGCTGTTACCTTCCACCGAGGGCTGTAGTAAGACTGAGCTGTTACCTTCCACCCAGGGCTGTAAGACTGAGCTATTACGTTCCACCCAGGCTGTAGTAAGACTGAGTTGTTACCTTCCACCCAGCGCTTTAAGACTGAGCTGTTACCTTCCACCCAGGGCTGTAAGACTGAGCTGTTACCTTCCACCCAGGGCTGTAATAAGACTGAGCTGTTACCTTCCACCCAGGGCTGTAAGACTGAGCTGTTACCTACCACCCAGGGCTGTTAGACTGAGCTGTTACCTTCCACCCAGGCTGTAAGACTGAGCTGATACCTTCCACCCAGGGCTGTAAGACTGAGCTGTTACCTTCCACCCAAGGCTGTAATAAGACTGAGCTGTTACCTTCCACCCAGGGCTGTAATAAGACTGAGCTGTTACCTTCCACCCAGGGCTGTAGTAAGACTGAGCTGTTACCTTCCACCGAGGGCTGGAGTAAGACTGAGCTGTTACCTTCCACCCAGGGCTGTAAGACTGAGCTATTACGTTCCACCCAGGCTGTAGTAAGACTGAGTTGTTACCTTCCACCCAGGGCTTTAAGACTGAGCTGTTACCTACCACCCAGGGCTGTAAGACTGAGCTGTTACCTTCCACCCAGGGCTGTTAGACTGAGCTGTTACCTTCCACCCAGGGCTATAATAAGACTGAGCTGTTACCTTCCACCCAGGGCTGTTAGACTGAGCTGTTACCTTCCACCCAGGCTGTAAGACTGAGCTGTTACCTTCCACCCAGGGCTGTAAGACTGAGCTGTTACCTTCCACCCAGGGCTGTAAGACTGAGCTGTTACCTTCCACCCAGGGCTGTAAGACTGAGCTGTTACCTTCCACCCAGGGCTGTAAGACTGAGCTGTTACCTTCCACCCAGGGCTGTAAGACTGATCTGTTACCTTCCACCCAGGTCTGTAAGACTGAGCTGTTACCTTCCACCCAGGGCTGTAATAAGACTGAGCTGTTACCTTCCACCCAGGGCTGTAATAAGACTGAGCTGTTACCTTCCACCCAGGGCTGTAGTAAGACTGAGCTGTTACCTTCCACCGAGGGCTGGAGTAAGACTGAGCTGTTACCTTCCACCCAGGGCTGTAAGACTGAGCTGTTACCTTCCACCCAGGCTGTAGTAAGACTGAGCTGTTACCTTCCACCCAGGGCTGTAATAAGACTGAGCTGTTACCTTCCACCCAGGGCTGTAATAAGACTGAGCTGTTACCTTCCACCCAGGGCTGTAATAAGACTGAGCTGTTACCTTCCACCCAGGGCTGTAGTAAGACTGAGCTGTTACCTTCCACCCAGGCTGTAGTACGACTGAGCTGTTACCTTCCACCCAGGCTTTAGTAAGACTGAGCTGTTACCTTCTACCCAGGGCTGTAAGACTGAGCTGTTACCTACCGCCCAGGGCTGTAAGACTGAGCTGTTACCTTCCACCCAGGCTGTAGTAAGACTGAGTTGTTACCTTCCACCCAGGGCTTTAAGACTGAGCTGTTACCTACCACCCAGGGCTGTAAGACTGAGCTGTTACCTTCCACCCAGGGCTGTTAGACTGAGCTGTTACCTTCCACCCAGGGCTGTAATAAGACTGAGCTGTTACCTTCCACCCAGGGCTGTTAGACTGAGCTGTTACCTTCCACCCAGGCTGTAAGACTGAGCTGTTACCTTCCACCCAGGGCTGTAAGACTGAGCTGTTACCTTCCACCCAGGGCTGTAAGACTGAGCTGTTACCTTCCACCCAGGGCTGTAAGACTGAGCTGTTACCTTCCACCCAGGGCTGTAAGACTGAGCTGTTACCTTCCACCCAGGGCTGTAAGACTGATCTGTTACCTTCCACCCAGGGCTGTAAGACTGAGCTGTTACCTTCCACCCAGGGCTGTAATAAGACTGAGCTGTTACCTTCCACCCAGGGCTGTAATAAGACTGAGCTGTTACCTTCCACCAGGGCTGTAATAAGACTGAGCTGTTACCTTCCACCCAGGGCTGTAGTAAGACTGAGCTGTTACCTTCCACCGAGGGCTGGAGTAAGACTGAGCTGTTACCTTCCACCCAGGGCTGTAAGACTGAGCTGTTACCTTCCACCCAGGCTGTAGTAAGACTGAGCTGTTACCTTCCACCCAGGGCTGTAATAAGACTGAGCTGTTACCTTCCACCCAGGGCTGTAATAAGACTGAGCTGTTACCTTCCACCCAGGGCTGTAATAAGACTGAGCTGTTACCTTCCACCCAGGGCTGTAGTAAGACTGAGCTGTTACCTTCCACCCAGGCTGTAGTACGACTGAGCTGTTACCTTCCACCCAGGCTTTAGTAAGACTGAGCTGTTACCTTCTACCCAGGGCTGTAAGACTGAGCTGTTACCTACCGCCCAGGGCTGTAAGACTGAGCTGTTACCTTCCACCCAGGCTGTAGTAAGACTGAGCCGTTACCTTCCACCCAGGCTTTAGTAAGACTGAGCTGTTACCTTCCACCCAGGGCTGTTAGACTGAGCTGTTACCTTCCACCCAGGCTGTAAGACTGAGCTGTTACCTTCCACCCAGGGCTGTAAGACTGAGCTGTTACCTTCCACCCAGGCTGTAGTACGACTGAGCTGTTACCTTCCACCCAGGCTTTAGTAAGACTGAGCTGTTACCTTCTACCCAGGGCTGTAAGACTGAGCTGTTACCTACCGCCCAGGGCTGTAAGACTGAGCTGTTACCTTCCACCCAGGCTGTAGTAAGACTGAGCCGTTACCTTCCACCCAGGCTTTAGTAAGACTGAGCTGTTACCTTCCACCCAGGGCTGTAAGACTGAGCTGTTACCTTCCACCCAGGCTGTAGTACGACTGAGCTGTTACCTTCCACCCAGGGCTGTTAGACTGAGCTGTTACCTTTCACCCAGGGCTGTTAGACTGAGCTGTTACCTACCACCCAGGGCTGTAAGACTGAGCTGTTACCTTCCACCCAGGGCTGTAAGACTGAGCTGTTACCTTCCACCCAGGGCTGTAAGACTGAGCTGTTACCTTCCACCCAGGGCTGTAATAAGACTGATCTGTTACCTTCCACCCAGGGCTGTAAGACTGAGCTGTTACCTTCCACCCAGGGCTGTAAGACTGAGCTGTTACCTTCCACCCAGGGCTGTAATAAGACTGAGCTGTTACCTTCCACCCAGGGCTGTAATAAGACTGAGCTGTTACCTTCCACCCAGGGCTGTAATAAGACTGAGCTGTTACCTTCCACCCAGGGCTGTAGTAAGACTGAGCTGATACCTTCCACCGAGGGCTGTAGTAAGACTGAGCTGTTACCTTCCACCCAGGGCTGTAAGACTGAGCTATTACGTTCCACCCAGGCTGTAGTAAGACTGAGTTGTTACCTTCCACCCAGGGCTTTAAGACTGAGCTGTTACCTTCCACCCAGGGCTGTAATAAGACTGAGCTGTTACCTTCCACCCAGGGCTGTTAGACTGAGCTGTTACCTTCCACCCAGGGCTGTAATAAGACTGAGCTGTTACCTTCCACCCAGGGCTGTTAGACTGAGCTGTTACCTTCCACCCAGGGCTGTTAGACTGAGCTGTTACCTTCCACCCAGGGCTGTTAGACTGAGCTGTTACCTTCCACCCAGGGCTGTTAGACTGAGCTGTTACCTTCCACCCAGGGCTGTTAGACGGAGCTGTTACCTACCACCCAGGGCTGTAATAAGACTGAGCTGTTACCTACCACCCAGGGCTGTAATAAGACTGAGCTGTTACCTTCCACCCAGGGCTGTAAGACTGAGCTGTTACCTTCCACCCAGGGCTGTAATAAGACTGAGCTGTTACCTTCCACCCAGGGCTGTAATAAGACTGATCTGTTACCTTCCACCCAGGGCTGTAATACTGAGCTGTTACCTACCGCCCAGGGCTTTAAGACTGAGCTGTTACCTTCCACCCAGGGCTGTTAGACTGAGCTGTTACCTACCACCCAGGGCTGTTAGACTGAGCTGTTACCTACCACCCAGGGCTGCTAGACTGAGCTGTTACCTACCACCCAGGGCTGTAAGACTGAGCTGTTACCTACCGCCCAGGGCTGTTAGACTGAGCTGTTACCTACCACCCAGGGCTGCTAGACTGAGCTGTTACCTACCACCCAGGGCTGTTAGACTGAGCTGTTACCTACCACCCAGGGCTGCTAGACTGAGCTGTTACCTACCACCCAGGGCTGCTAGACTGAGCTGTTACCTACCACCCAGGGCTGCTAGACTGAGCTGTTACCTACCACCCAGGGCTGCTAGACTGAGCTGTTACCTACCACCCAGGGCTGCTAGACTGAGCTGTTACCTACCACCCAGGTCTGTAGTAAGACTGAGCTGTTACCTACCACCCAGGGCTGCCTGTCCACCTGTCCTGATGCATTACACCAACATCAGACTGAATACTGACAGTGACTGCCAACATGCATGTCTAAGGTTCTAGAATAGACTGCATTAGTGTTTCTCAGCCTTGATCCCTATGGACCCAGTCACTGTGTGGATGCTAGTCTTACCGGCTCCAGCTGGATGGAGGTAGCTAAGCCTGACAGGTTGACGTCACCTTCCCTGAGACCTGAAGTCAGTCCCTCCTGAAACGTGACCACGGGGTTTTCTGGTTTATACTGATGATGGTTTATTTGGCAGAGCATGGTATCAAACCTAAACAGGTACATAAGCATTAGTTAGTAGCAATTTATCATCACTGCAAATTGTTTTTATTAAAATTAGTTAAGATTAGAGAGTAATAAAGTTTTTTTTAAGCTCACCTTGGCAGTGGCGATTTTAGCATGTAAATCTTGGTAGGGCAAACTCAAGAAAAAACATATGCATGCCAGCAAAGCCACACTACACAATACTAAACAATACATTAATTGCATTATAACAGTGACAAACGGTGCACACAAACTGTTAGGGCCTACATAATGCTGTCCCAACACCATAACACTGCTACACCTGGTTATCAGCAAAGCCTTGTCTGGCAGCAAAACAGTTCATTCAGCCTCATTTACTGCCCCTTAAAAACACAAAGCTGATATGGCTGACTTGCTTAAACAAATGTGGTTTCTGTTGACAATTGAGATGTACAAATGGGACGACGGGCGGATAAGAGGCCATTTCTATTAAGACATTAATGACCGAGCGGACAGACATAGTCAATATAACTGTTTGTTCAGCACTTTTGAAAGGTACAGCGACAGAATTCAGAACATGGGCCGTTCTTACAGTATTCTCCCGGTACACTAAGTCAGAACCGTAGGATAAATAAAGGAGACATATAAGCAGACAATAAAAGCTCTTACAATATTCATGATTACATTAATCTAAAACAGGCTATAGGCTACATGTGCACCACCAAGTCAGAACAGTAGGTGGAATTATGAGGGGGAAAAGGAACAAATTATTAGAGTGAGGCACATGGGCTACTAACAGCTTGCGACATAACATACACTTTGCATTACTTTCTTAGCTACAATGTATATATGTTACCTATGTGTACATATGTTACGGCTCTCATCGGAATGAGGATCGGACCAAAGCACAGCGTGGTAAGTGTTCATGATTTTTATTTAGCAAAACACTCAAACAAAATTACAAAGTGAAAGACGAACAGTTCTGTAAGGCAAATAAACTATACAGAAAACAACTACCCACAAAAACCAGGTTGGAAAAAAGGCTGCCTAAGTATGATTCCCAATCAGAGACAACGATAGACAGCTGCCTCTGATTGGGAACCACACTCGGCCAAAAACAAAGAAATAGAAATAAAGAAACTAGAATGCCCACCCTTGTCACACCCTGGCCTAACTAAAATAGAGAATAAAAGCCTCTCTATGGCCAGGACACCCTGGCATATTACATCATTGATGCAGCAGCATACAAGACATTTTTGAACTCACCTTGTTGTGCTGTGCTCACTTCAACAGGAAGGTGGCGCCGCGGTCCTTCGTGGGCTAATTTTGTCATTAAACTTTGTCCTCAAAGTCTGGCATTCTCTGGATGTATGGTGCTTTCAAGACAACCGGGAACTCAGGAAAAAAACCAAGGTTGAATCATGACATCAGTGATCTTCAGGTCGGAGCTCAAGAAAGAGGCCCGAGTTCCTGACTTGGAATTCCGAGTTGTATGACCGTATTTTCCCAGTCGGAGCTTGTTCAGAGTTCCCAGTTTCCAGTTACGAGTTTCCAGTTGTTTTGAACGCAGCACAAGTCATGTTGGATTGACAGCATGGCCAATGTATTCAACCATAGTGTTGAATGTTTATCCTTTTAAGCTTGGAAAAGAGACCCTTAAACCCAGACTTGGACCACATGCCCACTCGTCTGAATAGTAGGCTAGTGGTTGCTTTGTAACACTTGCAGTTAGCCACTGATTCCTTCCAAACCACTCATTGTTGAATTTGCGATTTCCAACTTGTTGTGTCATTTTCATGACCAATGAGCACCGATACGTTTTATCTTTAATTTCTCTTCATATGATAAGGATTTGCCAGTATATTGTCGACTTGATTCTGGTCATCTATGAACGTCTGAACATCTTGGCCATGTTCTCTTATAATTTCCACCCAGCACAGCCAGAAGAGGACTGGCTACCCCTCAGAGCCTAGTTTCTCTCTAGGTATCTTCCTAGGATTCGGCCTTTCTGGGGAGTTTTTCCTAGCCACCGTGCTTCTACACCTGCATTGCTTGCTGTTTGGGGTTTTAGGCTGGGTTTCTGTACAGCACTTTGATATATCAGCTGATGTGAGAAGGGCATTATAAATAAACTTCATTGATTCATGATGATGCTAGCTAAGATTTTGAAGGTATGATGTTTATATGATCAGTCCAATCAAAACTACGGTAGATATAAGGGGATTTGACGTCATTTTATCTGTGGCTATTGACCTTGAGCCTTCTTGGATGGGCACTTCTAATGTAACTCTATGGCAGCACCCCAGGGGCTTGAATTTTCGAGCTCTACCTGTAGATTTTGTGTTGACGCAGTGTTCCCATGAGTGACAGAACACTGAGCCAATCACGGCGCAACTACCAACATCCAACCACCTACGCTGGCTGCCCCACCACCACAGAAAGCACTGAGCTAGGCTGAAACACATGCATTTTGGAGCTGCCTTACTCAAGAAAGCAAAAAAAGGTTCTCCCGGGTGGCACAGTGGTCTAATGCACTGCATCGCAGTGCTAGCTGTGCCACCAGAGATTCTGGGTTGGAGCCCAGGCTCTGTCGCAGCCGGCCGCGACTGGGAGGCCGATGGGGCTGCGCACAAATGGCCCAGCGTCATCCGGGTTAGGGAGGGTTTGGCCGGCAGGGGTATCCTTGTCTCATCGTGCACTAGTGATTCCTGTGGCGGGCCGGGCGCAGTGCACGCTGACCAGGTCGCCAGGTGTACGGCTGGCTTCCGGGTTGGATATGCATTGTGTCAAGAAGCAGTGCAGCTTGGTTGGGTCGTGTTTCGGAGGAAACATGGCTCTCGACCTTCACCTCTCCCGAGTCCGTACGGGAGTTGCAGCGATGAGACAACACTGTAACTACCAATTGGATACCACGAAATTGGGGAGAAAAAGGGGTAAAATAACAAAAATAAATTATAAAATAATTTTAAAAAGCAAAATAGAGACCATTTTTAACATTGTTTGCAAACTGATATGCAAAAGTAATAAATAACATGCAAAACATGTTTTTTTTTTTTAGCTAAACAGGTGGGGCTCAACTGCAACCACCCCTTGAATGACGGGTCGCCACTGCACCGTGGCTATATCTAGACAGATGAAAAGCCTGGTTTAATGACCCACTGACAGAGTAAACACAGCGCTTTGCAGGCAAGAGAGTTAGTTACTACACAGCGGAGTGTTTCAACACCCGATGGGTGTTTTATAAGCTCTTTATCCTGGAGATGCTACTGTTGTTGAAACAATGGTCTCTCTCTACCGTTTGTGTGAGAGTTGGTGTTCATGCAACCGTCAATGTCTCAATATACCTTGGTGATCCTTTGATGCTCTTTCAGCCTATGTGGGTAGATGTGTGGGTTTGTGGTTCACTCTGCCCTGGTGTGAGAAACATCGGTGGCTTTTACTGGGACAATCAGTGGTATTCGTTTCCCAGGCAGGGCCTAGACACACTAAAAGATGGAGGGAGGGAGGTGGGTAGTGGGAAAGTGTGCATGTTTAATCCCTGGCATAAAGACCCTGAAAATACCAGTGATGTCAGAAGATGTTGGCCAATGTCTTCAGTGACAGTTACAGATCATACTAAAACTGGAGAAACACGTTGAACTATGTGTTTGTTTAGTACTCTGATCCCATCCCTCAGCACACATGATGCCACAGCTCTATACACTACCCACTGCAACCACCCTCACCTCTCACCATACACTACCCCCTGCAACCACCCTCACCTCTCACCATACACTACCCCCTGCAACCACCCTCACCTCTCACCATACACTACCCACTGCAACCACCCTCACCTCTCACCATACACTACCCACTGCAACCACCCTCACCTCTCACCATACACTACCCCTGCAACCACCCTCACCTCTCACCATACACTACCCACTGCAACCACCCTCACCTCTCACCATACACTACCCACTGCAACCACCCTCACCTCTCACCATACACTACCCACTGCAACCACCCTCACCTCTCACCATACACTACCCACTGCAACCACCCTCACCTCTCACCATACACTACCCACTGCAACCACCCTCACCTCTCACAATACACTACCCACTGCAACCACCCTCACCTCTCACCATACACTACCCCCTGCAACCACCCTCACCTCTCACCATACACTACCCACTGCAACCACCCTCACCTCTCACAATACACTACCCACTGCAACCACCCTCACCTCTCACCATACACTACCCACTGCAACCACCCTCACCTCTCACCATACACTACCCACTGCAACCACCCTCACCTCTCACCATACACTACCCCCTGCAACCACCCTCACCTCTCACCATACACTACCCCCTGCAACCACCCTCACCTCTCACCATACACTACCCACTGCAACCACCCTCACCTCTCACCATACACTACCCCCTGCAACCACCCTCACCTCTCACCATACACTACCCACTGCAACCACCCTCATCTCTCACCATACACTACCCCTGCAACCACCCTCACCTCTCACCATACACTACCCCCTGCAACCACCCTCACCTCTCACCATACACTACCCACTGCAACCACCCTCACCTCTCACAATACACTACCCACTGCAACCACCCTCACCTCTCACCATACACTACCCCCTGCAACCACCCTCACCTCTCACCATACACTACCCCCTGCAACCACCCTCACCTCTCACCATACACTACCCACTGCAACCACCCTCACCTCTCACCATACACTACCCCCTGCAACCACCCTCACCTCTCACCATACACTACCCACTGCAACCACCCTCACCTCTCACAATACACTGCAACCACCTCCCCTTGCAACCACCCCTCACCTCTCACCAAACACTACCCCCTGCAACCACCCTCACCTCTCACCAGTACACTCCCCCTGCAACCACCCTCACCTCTCACAAACACACCGCATCACCTCTCACACACACACACACACACACACACACACACACACACACACACACACACACACACACACACACACACAGCATTGTCAATTCACAGGACCACTAGAATACCCCCCAAACAACCCTCCTCTTTCCACTAGCCTTTCACTTCTCACTCAGCACTTCACTCACTCACTCACTCACTCACTCACTCACTCACTCACCACTCACTCACTCACTCACTCACTCACTCACTCACTCACAGACAGGCACATACAGTATTTACAACAATAGATGACAGATACAGTAACATACAGTATTTACAACAATAGATGACAGTAACATACAGTATTTACATTAATAGAGCACAGTATTAGTCACACAGACACCTGGAATGACATGACAGAGAGGAGCAGAGGAACCACTGAACCACTTCTGAAGGAGAAGTCCCCCAAATCCCCCTTTTCTCCAACTTTCAGTCCCAGTCTCAGTGAGGAAGCGAGAGGGGAGAGAGGGGGAGGAGGAGGGGAGGAGAGAGGAGGAGGGGAGAGGCTGAGGGAGAGGCTGAGGAGGAGAGGGGGAGAGGCTGAGGGGAGGAGGAGGGGGAGAGAGAGGAGAAGGTGAGAGGCCGAGGAGGGGGAGAGAGAGAGAGGCTGAGGAGGAGGGGAGGGAAAGAGGGGAGAGGCTGAGAGGGGAGAGGCTGAGAGGAGGGATTAGTATTTCCTCCCCTCTCCATGCACAGTGGATTATAATAATCTGTTTTGGACTTCTCCTTGAGAAGTGGGTCAGTGGGTCTCTGCTCCTCCCCTCAGCCTCTCCCCCTCTCCTCCTTCCCTCAGCCTCTCCCCATCAGCCTCTCCCCAGCCTCTCCCCTCTCTCCTCCTCCCCTCTCTCAGCCTCTCTCCCCTCCCTCTCTCCTCCTCCCCTCAGCCTCTCCCCTCTCTCCTCCTCCCCTCTCTCCTCCTCTCCCCTCTCGCTTCCTCACTGAGACTGGGACTGAAAGTTGGAGAAAAGGGGGATTTGGGGGACTTCTCCTTGAGAAGTGGTTCAGTGGTTCCTCTGCTCCTCTCTCTGTCATGTCATTCCAGGTGTCTGTGTGACTAATACGATGCTTTATTCGTGTAAATACTGTATGTTACTGTCATCTATTGTTGTAAATACTGTGTTATTGTAACTGTCATCTTTCATTGTAAATACTGTATGTTACTAACTGTCATCTATTCATGTAAATACTGTATGTTACTGTAACTGTCATCTATTAATGTAGGCTACTAGGTAGCCTAGTGGTTAGAGCGTTGGACTAGTAACCGAAAGTTTGCAAGTTCGAATCCCGAGCTGACAAGGTACAAATCTGTCGTTCTGCCCCTGAACAGGCAGTTAACCCACTGTTCCTAGGCCGTCATTGAAAATAAGAATTTGTTCTTAACTGACTTGCCTAGTAAAATAAAGGTGAAATTAAAAATTTAAATTAAATAAAATGCTGTAACTGTCATCTATTAATGTAAATACTGTATGTTACTGTAACTGTCATCTATTGTTGTAAATACTGTGTTTCTGTATCTGTCATCTATTGTTGTAAATACTGTGTTACTGTATCTGCCATCTATTGTTGTAAATACTGTATGTAACTGTCATCTATTGTTGTAAATACTGTGTTACTGTATCTGTCATCTATTGTTGTAAATACTGTATGTAACTGTCATCTATTGTTGTAAATACTGTGTTACTGTATCTGTCATCTATTGTTGTAAATACTGTATGTAACTGTCATCTATTGTTGTAAATACTGTGTTACTGTATCTGTCATCTATTGTTGTAAATACTGTGTTACTGTATCTGTCATCTATTGTTGTAAATACTGTATGTTACTGTAACTGTAGTTGATGTTTTTTTGTCTCTTATCTTCCAGATGACATCATGCAGCAGGAGAGTGATCGTCTGTTTGCTGCAGACATCGATCCTGACCTCAGGAAACGGTTTGCTTTCCTCTCAGGTCAGTCTTTTTCTTTTCCCTCCATCATAGTTACCTCTCATAGGGGTTCAATCCCAAACATCCGAGTGAGCCAATTCCAACGCTATGCCAAGGCCCTTGAAGATCTCTCTTCACAGATGGAAAAAGCTTAAGCAATATGGCTGAAGCTAATAACATATATAACACTATATGAGTGAAGTAGCTGAGTGAAGTAGCTGAGTGAAGTAGCTGAGTGAAGTAGCTGGCCTAAACACCAAAACATAATCCGTCAGCATTTTCCTATTTATAAAAGTACAGGAATAGCACTCTGGCTGCCAGATAGAGTACAGCAGGGTTGTTCAAACTGATTTCTGTTGTATGACTTAACTAAATGACTTAACTAAACTAAGACTTTTGCAACGATCCGACCTTTGGGGGTAAACTGAGGAAAACCGTTCCACACCAGACCCTTATTTCCAAAGAGTTGGGCCAACTCAGTTTGTTCCGTTACTACGGCGATGCCAACCCAGATAGGGCCCTACATCGGGTTACCACGGATAATAACGGCACATAGACGGCCCGTGAATAATTAATCGACACTGCGATCCACTTGGCAACCTGGCCCGGCAACAGTTAGAAGAGCCAAGTGTGTGTGGCACTATGTGCTGCTGTGATTGGCTGCTGAGTGTGTGACTGAATTTAACACTCCCGTTGAGAGCGAGAGTGTGCGTGTGTGTGTGTCTAACTGAGTTTCACGAGGTTCAGTTCCTAACTGAGTTTCACGAGGTTCAGTTCCTAACTGAGTTTCACGAGGTTCAGTTCCTAACTGAGTTTCACGAGGTTCAGTTCCTAACTGAGTTTCACGAGGTTCAGTTCCTAACTGAGTTTCACGAGGTTCAGTTCCTAACTGAGTTTCACGAGGTTCAGTTCCTAACTGAGTTTCACGAGGTTCAGTTCCTAACTGAGTTTCACGAGGTTCAGTTCCTAACTGAGTTTCACGAGGTTCAGTTCCTAACTGAGTTTCACGAGGTTCAGTTCCTAACTGAGTTTCACGAGGTTCAGTTCCTAACTGAGTTTCACGAGGTTCAGTTCCTAACTGAGTTTCACGAGGTTCAGTTCCTAACTGAGTTTCACGAGGTTCAGTTCCTAACTGAGTTTCACGAGGTTCAGTTCCTAACTGAGTTTCACGAGGTTCAGTTCCTAACTGAGTTTCACGAGGTTCAGTTCCTAACTGAGTTTCACGAGGTTCAGTTCCTAACTGAGTTTCACGAGGTTCAGTTCCTAACTGAGTTTCACGAGGTTCAGTTCCTAACTGAGTTTCACGAGGTTCAGTTCCTAACTGAGTTTCACGAGGTTCAGTTCCTAACTGAGTTTCACGAGGTTCAGTTCCTAACTGAGTTTCACGAGGTTCAGTTCCTAACTGAATTTCACGAGGTTCAGTTCCTAACTGAATTTCACGAGGTTCAGTTCCTAACTGTTTTATGGTTGCTGTTACATGTCTTGCCCGGGAACCTGTTCTTAGGTTGCATACAGTCTGTGTAGAGTCTGTTTGTCTTCACATCTCTCTGTCAGTGTGTTTAATAACTCCGTGGTTGCCAGGGGTGATGCGTGTGTGTGTTCATGACAGCTGCCCACCCTATGATGAGGAGTCATATGAGCACACAGCTAAGTCTGATGAAGATGACCCTTGGTCTAGTTGTAATTCATACTTCTACGCTACAGCCTTGGTACACCACTAGAATGACTCCAAGCCCAGCGGGTGAGAGTGTGACGCAGTGATACTGTTTTAGCTGTGTCATTCAAGACTCCTGCTGTGTTCCTGTTCCTTCCCGGTTCTCTCTGTATGTCCTCTCCCCTGGAGGTTGTCTGTGTCTCCAGGCCTTGTTTTGTGTTGTAATCATTAACCTCTGGTCCTCCTCTAGTCGCCTACTCAGGCAGGTGTCTGCCTGACACACATACACACATGGTTCCAGATGGATCAGGGCACAGTGCTCTGCTTCTGCTCTAGTGGTCTGGTACCAGATGGATCAGGGCACAGTGCTCTGCTTCTGCTCTAGTGGTCTGGTTCCAGATGGATCAGGGCACAGTGCTCTGCTTCTGCTCTAGTGGTCTGGTACCAGATGGATCAGGGCACAGTGCTCTGCTTCTGCTCTAGTGGTCTGGTACCAGATGGATCAGGGCACAGTGCTCTGCTTCTGCTCTAGTGGTCTGGTACCAGATGGATCAGGGCACAGTGCTCTGCTTCTGCTCTAGTTGTCTGGTACCAGATGGATCAGGGCACAGTGCTCTGCTTCTGCTCTAGTGGTCTGGTAACAGATGGATCAGGGCACAGTGCTCTGCTTCTGCTCTAGTGGTCTGGTACCAGATGGATCAGGGCACAGTGCTCTGCTTCTGCTCTAGTGGTCTGGTACCAGATGGATCAGGGCACAGTGCTTTGGTTCTGCTCTAGTCGTCTGGTACCAGATGGATCAGGGCACAGTGCTCTGGTTCTGCTCTAGTGGCACGGCTGGAACCAGATGGATCAGGGCACAGTGCTCTGGTTCTGCTCTAGTGACACGGCTGGTGCTAGATGGATCAGGGCACAGTGCTCTGGTTCTGCTCTAGTGACACGGCTGGTGCTAGATGGATCAGGGCACAGTGCTCTGGTTCTGCTCTAGTGGCACGGCTGGTGCTAGATGGATCAGGGCACAGTGCTCTGGTTCTGCTCTAGTGACACGGCTGGTGCTAGATGGATCAGGGCACAGTGCTCTGGTTCTGCTCTAGTGGCACGGCTGGTGCTAGATGGATCAGGGCACAGTGCTCTGGTTCTGCTCTAGTGACACGGCTGGTGCTAGATGGATCAGGGCACAGTGCTCTGGTTCTGCTTTAGTGGCACGGCTGGTGCAGAGATTCACACAGACCGCCTGTCTGTTTGTCTCTACTCACACCTGTTCATTTCTCATTCCCTGTACCCTCCTCTAGCACTAAAATCAAGTCAAATTTGATTTGTCACAGGTGCCGAATACAACGGGTGTAGGCTTTGCCGTGAAACGCTTTCTTGCGAGTCCTTTCCCGACAACGCAGAGTTAAAAAGGAAGAATAAAAATAGAAAATACTATTTATTGCAGCCTGCAGAGAAGCAGTAACACCAGGCTTTGTGAGAGAAGACAGATCCTATATCTCATCCTCTAATCTTCCCCTCCCCCACTCAGACCGTCACATGATTCCTCTGGGTCAATGGTTCTCAAAACCTCTCCTCGGGACCCCCAGACGTTTCACAAAGGGCTTGATGATTAGCTGACAAGTTGAATCCGGTGTGCTAACTGTGGAATAGTTCAAATACATGGAACAGCTGGGGGTCCCCAAGGAGAGGCTGGAACCGCTGCTCTGTGTGTTCATTCCACTGCGGGGGGTTAGCTATATCTATCAGAAGAGTAATGGACATTATGAATATGGTGTACATTAACGTTTTAAAACACATGAAATTAAAGGATTCCAAAGCTTGTCACTATGTCTATTCTGTGCAGGTCTGAAAGGGGGATATGGGGGTTGTACGTGCTTTCTAGTTGAGGGCAAAATTGTTTCCTTGTTGAACAAATTTAATCAATTAATCAATCAAACGTCCCCAATTTCTTTCCTAGGGGGTCGAGCTGAGAACGGCAGTCCCATCATCGTGTTCCCAGAATTCCCTGCTTTTGACGAGCTCCAGGAGGAAGAGTTCCACAACGTGCTGACCTACCTGACCAGTGTGCCCAGGTGACACACACAATGCATTGCACACTCTGATGCTTGAGCTTGTCATTACTTTGTATAGTTGAGGAAGTGGTGTGGTAACAATGACAACCAGCAGATGTCAGTGTTGAACTATTTTCACAGTTCCTTTGTCTGAACAGAACAATGAATCTCCCTACAACAAAGTGAACTTGCTGCAACTGGTACATGTGGTGTATGTCCTGGTACATGTGGTGTATGTCCTGGCACATGTGGTGTATGTCCTGGCACATGTGGTGTATGTCCTGGTACACGAGGTGTATGTCCTGGTACACGAGGTGTATGTCCTGGTACACGAGGTGTATGTCCTGGTACACGAGGTGTATGTCCTGGCACATGTGGTGTATGTCCTGGTACACGAGGTGTATGTCCTGGTACACGAGGTGTATGTCCTGGTACACGAGGTGTATGTTCTGGCACATGTGGTGTATGTCCTGGTACACGTGGTGTATGTCCTGGCACATGTGGTGTATGTCCTGGCACATGTGGTGTATGTCCTGGTACACGAGGTGTATGTCCTGGTACACGAGGTGTATGTCCTGGTACACGAGGTGTATGTCCTGGTACACGAGGTGTATGTCCTGGCACATGTGGTGTATGTCCTGGTACACGAGGTGTATGTCCTGGCACATGTGGTGTATGTCCTGGTACATGTGGTGTATGTCCTGGCACATGTGGTGTATGTCCTGGCACATGTGGTGTATGTCCTGGCACATGTGGTGTATGTCCTGATACACGTGGTGTATGTCCTGGCACATGTGGTGTATGTCCTGGCACATGTGGTGTATGTCCTGGTACATGTGGTGTATGTCCTGGTACACGTGGTGTATGTCCTGGTACACCAGGTGTATGTAATGGTACACGAGGTGTATGTCCTGGTACACGAGGTGTATGTCCTGGTACACGAGGTGTATGTCCTGGTACACGAGGCGTATGTCCTGGTACGAGGCGTATGTCCTGGTACACGAGGCGTATGTCCTGGTACACAGGCGTATGTCCTGGTACACGAGGGCGTATGTCCTGGCACATGTGGTGTATGTCCTGGCACACGAGGTGTATGTCCTGGTACACGAGGTGTATGTCCTGGTACACGAGGTGTATGTTCTGGCACATGTGGTGTATGTCCTGGTACACGTGGTGTATGTCCTGGCACATGTGGTGTATGTCCTGGCACGTGTGGTGTATGTCCTGGTACACGAGGTGTATGTCCTGGTACACGAGGTGTATGTCCTGGTACACGAGGTGTATGTCCTGGCACATGTGGTGTATGTCCTGGTACACAAGGTGTATGTCCTGGCACATGTGGTGTATGTCCTGGCACATGTGGTGTATGTCCTGGCACATGTGGTGTATGTCCTGGCACACGTGGTGTATGTCCTGGCACATGTGGTGTATGTCCTGATACACGTGGTGTATGTCCTGGCACATGTGGTGTATGTCCTGGCACATGTGGTGTATGTCCTGGTACATGTGGTGTATGTCCTGGTACACGTGGTGTATGTCCTGGTACACCAGGTGTATGTAATGGTACACGAGGTGTATGTCCTGGTACACGAGGTGTATGTCCTGGTACACGAGGTGTATGTCCTGGTACACGAGGCGTATGTCCTGGTACACGAGGCGTATGTCCTGGTACACGAGGCGTATGTCCTGGTACACGAGGCGTATGTCCTGGTACACGAGGCGTATGTCCTGGTACACGAGGCGTATGTCCTGGTACACGAGGCGTATGTCCTGGTACACGAGGCGTATGTCCTGGTACATGTGGCGTATGTCCTGGTACATGAGGTGTATGTCCTGGACGTTATGCTAGTCCTGTTTCTATACAGGAACTGCCTTTCTGTCCAGATATCCCACAATATTCTCTATCTCAATAGGAATCCCTGCTATTATCAAATGTTGAATAACAAAAAAAAAGTAATAAAATGGACCATATCCTCCCCTCCCCATTAGCTAATGGTGAAACCTTTAAACCCCTGACTCCTGTGGGAGTTGGCCGGAGGGGGGGGCTTGGAGAGATGGAGCATGACTGGTGTGGAGGACAGGAGGTGGCGGTGTTAATGAAAGAGACTCCCTGTGTATCTAATGGGGTCTGTTAGTTAAAAGACTCCAGGGCTCAGCTACTATATGGAAGCAGTTTGTCATAGAAAGGAGTTCTGTAAAGATGTAATTCCGGACAAATTTGAATTGACAAAACAAGAAACAAAACATATATTTCTAAGTAATATAGTATCATATACTATCCATTCGTTACAGCCGGGGGGAACCCATCTGTATCAAATGCATGAATGAGGTTCTACCTGAGATGTATATATTCAGTTGTGGTGTGTGACTGGGTGATGATATGTGTGATCATGTTACTAAGACCAGAGGGTGTTCATAAAGCAGACATCTCTCCTGTGGATACTGCCGCCCTCCAGCCCCATGTACCTCTGATGTGAGAGAGAGATGGATTCTCCAATTACCTTGAAGGAACTGCAGGACAAAATAAAAACTCTCCAACCCTCAATGAAATTATCAAATATACAGACAACAAATTCCAAATAGCTATACTAAAACTCTTTTAACATCATCCTCAGCTCTGGCATCTACCCCAATATTTGGAACCAAGGACTGATCACCCCAATCCACAAAAGTGGAGACAAATTTGACCCCAATAACTACCGTGGGATATGCGTCAACAGCAACCTTGGGAATATCCTCTGCATTATCATTAACAGCAACAAATGTCAAATTGGATTTTTACCAAATTATCATACGACAGACCACGTATTCACCATGCACACCCTAATTGACAAACAAACAAACCATAACAAAGGCAAAGTGTTCTCATGCTTTGTTGATTTCAAAAAGCCTTCAACTCACTTTGGCATGAGGGTCTGCTATACAAATTGATGGAAAGTGGTGTTTGGGAAAAACATACAACATTGTAAATCCGTGTACACAAACAACAAGTGTGTGGTTAAAATAGGCAAAAAACACACACATTTCTTCCCACAGGGTCGTGGGGTGAGACAGGGATGCAGTTTAAGCCCCACCCTCTTCAACATATATATCAACGAATTGGCGACGGCACTAGAACAGTCTGCAGCACCTACTAGAATATGAAGTCAAATGTCTACTGTTTGCTGATGATCTGGTGCTTCTGTCCCCAACCAAGGAGGGCCTACAGCAGCACCTAGATCTTCTGCACAGATTCAGCCAGACCTGGGCCCTGACAGTAAATCTCAGTAAGATCAAAATAATGGTGTTCCAAAAAAGGTCCAGTCGCCAGGACCACAAATACAAAATTCCATCTAGACACCGTTGCCCTAGAGCACACAAAAAACTATACAAACCTTGGCCTAAACATCAGCGCCACAGGTAACTTCCACAAAGCTGTGAACGATCTGAGAGACAAGGCAAGAAGAGCATTCTATGCCATCAAATGGAACATAAAATTCGACATACCAATTAGGATCTGTCTAAAAAATACTTGAATCAGTTAGAACAAATTGCCCTTTATGGTTGTGAGGTATGGGATCCGCTCACCAAACAAGAATTCACTAAATGGGACAAACACCAAATTGAGACTCTGCATGCAGAATTCTGCAAAAATATCCTCTGTGTATAACGTACAAGTGTCACGTCCTGACCTTATTTCCTTTTGTATGTTTCTATTTTAGGTTGGGCGTGAGTTGTGGTGGGCATTCTATGTTTTTGTTCTATGTTTGGTATTTCTATGTGTTTGGCCTGGTATGGTTCCCAATCAGAGGCAGCTGTCAATCGTTGTCTCTGATTGAGAACCATACTTAGGTTCGTACTTAGGTTCGTTATTTTGTTTTGTGTATTCAGTTAATAAATGAACATGGACACTTAACACGCTGAGCATTGGTCCGATATTTCATACTCGTCGTTAGACGATGAAGAGATCCATTACAACAACACCAAATAATGCATGCAGAGCAGATTTAGGCCGATACCCGCTAATCATCAAAATCCAGAAAAGAGCCGTTAAACTCAACAACCACCTAAAAGGAAGTGATTCCCAGACTTTCCATAACAAATCCATCACCTACAGAGAGATTAACCTGGAGAAGAGTCCCCTAAGCAAGCTGGTCCTGGGGCTCTGTTCACAAACACAAACACACCCCACAGAGCGCCAGGACAGCAGCACAATTAGACCCAACCAAATCATGAGAAAACAGAAAGATAATTACTTGGCACATTGGAAAGAATTAACAAAAAAACTGAGCAAACTAGAATGCTATTTGGCCCTAAACAGAGAGCACACAGTGGCATAATACCTGACCTCTGTAATTGACCCAAACGTAAGGAAAGCTTTGACTATGTACAGACTCAGTGAGCATAGCCTTGCGATTGAGAAAGGCCGCCGTAGGTAGACCTGGCTCTCAAGAGAAGACAGGCTATGTGCTCACTGCCCACAAAATGAGGTGGAAACTGAGCTGCACTTCCTAACCTCCTGCCCAATGTATGACCATATTAGAGAGACATATTTCCCTCAGATTACACAGATCCACAAAGAATTTGAAAACAAACCCGATTTTGATAAACTCCCATGTCTATTGGGTGAAATACCACAGACCACAGTGTGCCATCACAGCAGCAAGATTTATGAGCTGTTGCCACAAGAAAAGGTCAACCAGTGAAGAACAAACGCCATTGTAAATACAACCCATATTTATGCTTATTTATTTTCTCTTTTGTACTTGAACTATTTGCACATCGTTACAACACTGTATATATACATAATATGACATTTGTAATGTCTTTATTATTTTGGAACTTCTGTGAGTGTAATGTTTACTGTTCATTTTTATTGTTTATTTCACTTTTGTATATTATCTACCTCACTTGCTTTGGCAATGTTAACATATGTTTCCCATGCCAATAAAGCCCCTTGAATTGAATTGAGAGGAGAGAGGGGGTGCTTTCTTTCTCTATTGTGCTCTCGAGCTAGCTTCCCTCGCTTTCCTTCTCTTTCTCTGTGCCTCTCTCTCTCTCTCTCTCTCTCTCTCTCTCTCGCTCTCTCTCTCGCTCGCGAGAGTGACTGTAAGGGTAGAAAGGGAGCTGGAAGAAGGAGATATAAAAGAGAAAGCTGGGGGTATTGTGGGGGTGTAGACGGGGTGTCCTGACACAGTGTCCTATAGAGAAACATCCATCATGCTGCCAGTTCAGCACTATGGACGGTCCTGATTGGTACCACTGGATAAAATCATATCACCGTCTGTTTTTCAAGATGCTCTCTCCTCTTTCTCTCACTTTCTCCTCTCCTTTTTCTCTTTGTCCTCTCTCTCTCTTTGTTCATCTCTCTACCTTTATTTCTATAAATCTCTCTCCTTATCTCTTTGGCTTCCTCCTTGTCCTTTACCTCTGCTCTCCTCACTGCCACACACATGCTGCTGAGCAGAGAGGGAGAGAGGGAGGGAGAGAGAGGAGGGAGGGAGGGAGGGAGAGAGAGAAAGCTCTATAGCTAAAGCCAAAAAAGAAAGGTGTGTGTGTGTGCGCACCACTGTCATGGCGGCAATTGAATTAATGACAATTTTGCAGTTCCCTCACCTACCAGATAAAGGGGATGGATCCCATCTCATTCTCCATCAGATGTCCCGCCCCCCTCTGCTTATGAGCCATTCAAATACACTACCGCCACCGCTGTCCATCACCCATATGCTGCTCTGTGATAGGCTACGGGGGAGCAGCAGGAGATGCAGGGCTGAGTTGATTGGCTGGTGTAGAGAAGCGGGTAGGCAGAGGAGCGTTGTTCTCGGGGGGGGGGGGCTTGGTGGTTGGCTCCCGTTCTATCAGAGCTGTAAACAGAACACTGGTGCTTAACAAATGGGATCTGCAGAGAGGGAAAACCAGAATAACAGAGAAAAGGAATGGGAGAAGGAGATGACATTCTATTGAGGAGGTTTTGGGAATAACATTTGGGAATATCCTGTTGTGTGACATCAATGGGATTAACCTGAGGAAGAGGCAGCATTTTGGTAGTGTGTTTTCTACCGTGTGTGTGTGTGTGTGTGCACAGCAGGGTGATGGATGGATGATGGATTTGCTCATGGCTGTGTTGATGTATATGGACCACCTCAGCAGCATTGACTCTTTCACATTTCTGTGTGTGTGGTTGTCTCTCTTGTTAAGAGCATCTGCTAATTGACTGAGATGTAAACGTGTGCTGCCAGCGACACTCTCCTGGTATTTTTGTACACAATCTACACACACACACACACAGGGATTGAGCGGGCTGTTCTAATGCCACTGCCTGTGGATAGCCTGTGATCTTGGCGCAGTCAAGGGTCCTGTCATTAGGAGGATACACACATACACACACATCCATGTAACCGTGGTAACATACACACATCCATGTTGCTGTGGTGACCGTGTCTCGTTCTCCTGCAGTGTGACAGCGTCTGGAGTGGGCTTCATCCTGGTCATCGACCGCCGCCAGGACAGATGGACCGCCGTCAAGGGGACCCTGCTACGCATTGCAGTGAGTAACCCACCGTGTGTGTGTGTGTGTGGTGTTTGTGTGTATGCACGCCTCGTTATGCTGAGGATGTGTGTGTAATCTATTAGGACATACACTTTAACAGGTGTTCGAGATGTGCTGAGCGACAGGAAACCTTTGTATATCAGAGTAGTGGCACAGTGCAGCCTTCTCCGTGAGGTGTCTGGCGAAACTGTAACTACTAGCCTAGTTCTGCAGGAGTGGACTGTAGCATCTCCTCCTTTCAGATTATACAACATCACACTCCCTTCAACCTGCAGGAGGGCACTAGCATCTCCTCCTTTCAGATTATACAACATCACACTCCCTTCAACCTGCAGGAGGGCACTAGCATCTCCTCCTTTCAGATTATACATCACACTCCCTTCAACCTGCAGGAGGGCACTAGCATCTCCTCCTTTCAGATTATACAACATCACACTCACTTCAACCTGCAGGAGGGCACTGTAGCATCTCCTCCTTTCAGATTATACAACATCACACTCACTTCAACCTGCAGGAGGGGACTGTAGCATCTCCTCCTTTCAGATTATACAACATCACACTCCCTTCAACCTGCAGGAGGGCACTAGCATCTCCTCCTTTCAGATTATACAACATCACACTCACTTCAACCTGCAGGAGGGCACTAGCATCTCCTCCTTTCAGATTATACAACATCACACTCACTTCAACCTGCAGGAGGGGACTGTAGCATCTCCAAGTGTAACACACCTTTCTTTTGGCAAGTGTAACCACCTCCAGAAACCACTCCATACAGGCAGTTTGGATTACCAAAGGGGCAGTCAAGGGGTCCATCAACCGCATTGCATAACTGTCCATTTACATCAGTATAGTGGCCTGGGCTACCCGGCACAGGATTAACTATCACCGGAGGGTCAGCTCTACTTACAAACATCTGTTTAACCGTTGTCTGGATCACAAGTGATTTCACCCAGGGTAAAACACAACAAAATACAATACCCAGAGCCAATAACCCCCCGCCCAGCATAATGGCCATCCTAGCAACCAGAGCTCCCCATTTCCCCAATGCTAAATCAACCAATCCCAAACATGAGAGTCAACCCCAGCATTTGCCTTAACCTCTACTCGTAACCCTTTAAGTTTAGCCATAGCGATTGCAAAGGATCCATTAGGCGCAGTGTTATTGGGAATAAAGGTGCAGCAATCATCCCCGAACATAACACAAACTCCACCCTTCTCTGCCAATTGAGAGCCTGTCTATTTTGCCAAGACATTTTACTGGTAGCCTGTACCTGTACCTGTACCTGTTCCCCCAACGCCGTTAGAGCCGAGTCAGTATAGTTAATGAATCTCTGTTGGTTATAGTATATATAATTAATCCACTCGAAGTTCTTATTTGGTGTTATCCACAAAAATATAGATTCAAATCCAGATTTAACTTCATCTCTTGCCTTGAACTCCCGAGGTACCCCTCTAGGCTGTCCAATTGCATCAAGGTATACCTTAGTGTCTTTCTCATACGCCCTCTTAACTCTAGAGTTAACATAGTCATCATGGGGTGATTTAATAATGGTTACCTGTTGAATTGCTCTAACTAAGGTACAAAGACCCGTCCATCCATCTGGCAGTACATTCAACAGTTTGTTATTCCCACATCCAGAAACTATCCACTTAATACTTCTGTCTTGATTGTTTAGCATAATAAGAGATGGCGCAACCTGAGTTATTTTACCACACAATCCTTTTCTATTCGTCACCAACCCTTTATCTTTATTTTTCTACGAACCCCTGCAGTCTCTAGCACCCAAATAGTATCACATTCTACAGTGGTGTTTCCTACATTAATCCCTTCGGTGTTGTGGCTGTAAAAACATTCATATTTTCCTTTAATCACAGTGTTTCCATCTAACAAAGGTCCATTTAATTCAGTTCAAATGTTATAGACAGCACAATCCTTGTCACCCAACCCATTGTTGTTCAACACAGTCCTGCCTCTAGTTCTCCCTCGAGCAATCCTACATTCTATGTCACACAAAGGAATGTAGTAGTTTCTCTGAATATTGAACATTTTACATTTAACACATTTCTTCAAATGATGCAGGTTCAGGTACTGTCAAAAGATCAGACAAAGGTGATTTACTACACAATATACAATTGTCCATTCTGTGCTTGTTTGCTGTATACTTAGCCCATTAGTACCATTTTGTTTTTCACCTCTTCTTCCTGTGTGGTGTCATTGAACGAATCTGAGTCTGATACATCTATATCTGTCATCTTGGCAATGTTCTTGTCATGAGGTAGGTCATTTGAGTTTGAAAAAAAAAAATCCAAATCTCATTAAAGAATCCTTTTGGCTCTGATGTGTCAGGTGTCTTTGTGATTACCGTGGTCTGCTTGGTAAGAGCAGTTGATGCCATCTTAGTGGTAGTTGCTGTGGTCGTCACAGCGGCCGCCAACATTGTTGTCATTACCCTGGTTGTCACCAGCTGTTTTTGTTCAGGTGCTGGCGTAGGACCCAATTTAACATATTCGTAACTGTTTCCTTCACTCAGTCCTGTTCTTGCTATTTCAATTTCAAATTCTTCACCTTCTGCTGGTGTTATCTTGTTCATGATAAACTCCCAACCTTCCACATATTTGGTTAGTGTCAGGTCACATCCTTTGGGGTCCCAAATAACTTCTCCCTTTGTTATATGATGCGTCCATCCACAGAGTGGCCCCCCTGGTGCGGGTTCCCTCTTCCATACCGAAACTGTCCTCTGTTCCCCTGGTTCTGTTAGAAGTTGTGGGGGAACATGAAATTTAAACCTGTCAACAGGTCCTGTCTTTTACCTCGTTCGGGATGGTTCCTCTCTTCTCTTCCTGCTTTTATCATTTATCTTGATTGTGAGTGCGTGCATCATCTTCGTATTGTCCTCAGTTGCTCTTACTCTGTCATTGTCACTGTTCTTTCGTGGTCCTAATTCCAATGGTTCATTATGGAGATCAGGTAAGGGCTGAAAAGGAAACTGGAGGAAAACTTTGGTTATTTGTCTCTTTTTCTTTTCAGTCTATTTTCCCCCTGATGCTTCTTCTGAGTGTGTTAGCTGATGCACTCGTTGTAGAAAGCTTCTGTCTGCTACCCCAACATTTTTCTTGATTACCCCCTCCCCCCACTTCTGGGTTTTCTGGCAATACTGGAGGAGACTTCTTGGTCGTTTGTCTCTTTACTCAGTCTATTTTCCCCTGATGCTTCTTCTGAATGTGTTAGCTGATGCACTCGTTGTATCTGGTCTGCCATTTTCTTGATTCCTCTGTCCTGCTCCCTCCGGGCTCCTCTCTGGTGAATCAGCATCCTCTGTGTCCTCATCTCTGTATGGTTGTATCCTTCTCTCCGTCGGGACTCGGGTAAGTGGTTTAGATGATACCACATCTTGCTTCTTTTCACTTGGACGGCTGTGTTTTGTGGCTGTTGCCACCTCATGGGAATCCTTCCCCTCGGCTGATCCCACTTCCTCCGGAACACTCGAACGTAGACTGGATCTCCTGGTACCACTGGGAGATCCTTCTGGTCCCCCTTGGATTATCTGATGTGGAACCTCTCGTCCTGGTTCAGGTTTCTGCCTTCTTTCTGTGGGGCATTCATACTTAAAGACTTATGGCCTCTGTTCTACGATTACACCATACATTCTCTTACTTCCATCACTCATCACACAAACTGACATTCCAGCTGAAGCTGGAGAACCCTTCTCCATCTGGTTTCCTAAACAAAAGACTTAGAAAACAAAAGACACCATAACAGTATTGACAATGTTATGTGTTATGCATGACTGTATTCATGAATACTTAAATCTGAGACCATGACAATTCCCTCTCTCTTCACCTGACTCTATGCCTCCAGGATGTGTTTCTGCTGGACTCCACAAAAATGGAGGCCTAATTAGCTTCCTCGTGCTTTTATCCAGTCTTCCCCTTCGGCCGCAGGTTCTGAGAGGTGTTCCCAAATCATGTCATTTTTACTTAGTTCCCCATCTGCTCTATTTCAACTGATAAGCATTTGCATAACCTTAATCAACATAATTTCTTCTTGAAGTAATTCAACACTGAATGGGCTTCACATCGAGCCTTCAACATGTGGTTTAGAGTACAACTACCTAACATCTATCATATTCATGATACATTATCCAAATAAAACAAATAACCCCCAAACTCAACCCAGTATGTCTACAGTGGAATCTAGTTTCTCTCTCTCTCTCTCTTGTTTTGTTTCACGTCCTCTGTCATGGTGTTTTCAAGCTCACCCATTATTCAGCTGGACCTTACTTCTTGTGAAACTTATGCACCCCATCAAAGAGACATGACGATCTTTACCACTGCAGGTGCTGTAAAAGTATATCCCCAGCCTGGTGTATCTTGATGTACACTCAGTCTCCAGAATTCAGCCCATGCCCTTCCATCGGGCTCTTTTCCTGGGAACATTCATACTAACACATGGGTTATTTCCTGACAACAGACTTTCTTAAATAACAGCCCTATGTAAACATTCTGTTATGTAAACATTCTGTCTCAAATACCTGGCCTCTTGTCACAAAAATATTCATAATGATATCAAATTATGGTCCCTACAGCAACTGCTGTAAGAATAACATGCAATCAGTCAAGTGTCTTCCAGTTGAAAGAATATCCAATCCTAACAAAACTAAGTCCTAAGCTTCTTCAAAATGCCACTACTTATTACTTTTACCATAATCTAGGTATGTGTAATGTTATATTTATCTTTTAGAATTGTCCCTATATTTTTACAAGACCAACTGTCCTCCTCTTCTGTGAATTATCTTGTCTATCAATATACATTGTTTCTAGAAATAACACCCCCTTGTTATCATAACCTTCATATGAACCCCAATGTAGTTACAGTTTTCTAACCCATAACACATAAGTCACTACTCCTAATTTCCTTCCATAGTTTGATACATACTTAAACATTCTCAAATCATTTTTAGTCAATCTATATCAGTCTCCCCTCAGACTCTTATTTTCCTCAAAACAAAAATAAATTGACCAAACAAGAAAATAGTAATGTAAATTATAAAACAAGCAATAAAAACTATTTGTAATGTCTTCTTCATCCTTAGGTGTTATCACACAACAGACTACACTTTTTATTCAATTACTTATGTCATTCCAATGCACTCAATTACAATGACATTGTAAAATAAAAAAAAATAATATTCTGCAAGTTCTATTCAACCTGTCTCAGGATTAGTTTCCAGAGAGTTTTCCTATATTCAAAACATAACTAAATGTTGTTTATAAATCAATCAATATTCAGGATAACAGTCCTTAGTGTTTACTTTAACTCAAATTTTACCTACTCAATTTAATACATCATCCCTTTAATAATTAACATTATACTAAAAACTTTTAGTACCAGTAATATCTATTTTATAGCCCTTTTGCCTGTTTTCTGTCTAGCCTGGTAATTATTACCCCAATCCCCTTTAGTCTTTCTTCTCCCAGCACCTATCATTCCAGATACAGTTCACAGGTCATCATTGCCCTTCACTATTCAGCCAGTAGGGTGGGTTTGAGTTCCACACACTTGTTGTGATAATCCATTCCATGATAACTCCCTTATTCCACTGGCAATCTCTCAGATGAGCTACAGATTATGTAGTTATCAACATAACCCTTGTAGAGGAATCCTACCTCAATAAACTATTTGAAGTAACTGTTATCCCTTGTTAACATATTTTTATATTTCATATGCAGAAAGAACAAAGCACATTTTGTATTTACCCAAAGACCATAACCCCAGGGAACTGATATTTTCTCCTATAACCCCAAGTCGCTCTGGATAGAGCGTCTGCTAAATGACTTAAATGTAAATGTAAATGTAATGTTAAATAAAAATAAACCTATTTGAATAACTAGTCAATTCAAGATTACAACTCTTCATCCTTTTCCCAGGAAATAATGGAATTTCAAAGTAATGGTACACTTTGAATAGAGACTGGTATTGCTCAATCATTTTATAATTAAATCCCACCTGTTCCAACAATTTCAGTGAAGTTGATCAGTCTTCATGGGAAATTCTTAGGGTTCAGGGCATTTGACACCATTATAATGTTTTCACTCTTCTTTCTTTAGAAACAACATAACCACAAACATTTCCATCCTTCTGCATACCCAATCTGAAACTGAATTGAAAAAACATTGAAAATGTAACCCCTTTCTCTGGAAAATAAATGTACATTTCGTTAACATTCACCATGCCACCCTCTAAATCAGCAAGCCAACAGTACCACACATACTAAAATCCCCTCACTTTTCCCAAGCATGCGACAGAAGCTCCAGCCTTCATGCACAGAACGCTACAATTCCTCCCTGCGTGGCCATCTGTATCTACCCATAGAAAGTGAAAACACCCATACACTACAATTTGCTCTTCTTCCAACCACCTTCTACGTCTGCAATCGTTCCTATACGTTTTATTCTCCGCATTTGATGCCAATAACAACTTCTCCACGCATTTTATCACCACTGAAACCGCCATTTAATGCAAACCAACTCCCAAGTGAGGCTATTTGTAAATTACATCGGCACCCCACCAGAAACTAGGTAAAACGTGATCTAGTACGTATTTCATCACATATAAACTGTACTCTCTATGAACCCTTTTTTGATCAGAGACTATACACCGCTTGGTGAAAATTCCATTCGTACTAACCTTAGAACGATCCCAGCCGCTGTTCTTTTGAAAAGGGTGCTACCGCATTCCAGTGTCATCTTACACTCAATTCCCCCGTTAGTTAGCCCTGATCTACAACTTCTTTACACTCAGATATTTTCTATAGCCCTAAAGCTCTTCAACGTTTCAGAATTACATCTTCCCCCATCGTAATGCATTTCTGATGATGGAATGTTAAGTTAACATTCCAAAATTTTATTTATCCTGTTTACCGGGTAATGTTACCCTACATTATACGGTTTGCTCCTTCATATCCAAATTGAATTGCAGTTTAACGCGCATCTTTCAGCGTCTCTATGGCTTTATCACATTTCGCTATCTCTATATTCCAGGGAGAAACAGTCCATTTGTTTCCATGCTACTATTTATTTTCCCTAAACACTCCCATCGCATTATACACTTTATTTACTATTTCCCAAGGTGATCTACCCTACTTTCTCAAATATTCTAGTACAGCACCTCAAATATCATTGTGTTTTTATCTTTGCTTATACTATTAATTCCAGTTATAATTAAATAATGCACTTTCTTATCTCTCTATTTATCTGCTTGCTATTTTCTCTTTTAGCCTATTTTACTATTTAATTCCTAAGACTGTTTTTAAATGTCAACTTCCCTATTTCGTTTACGAGGCTCATGATATTTTTAATGTGTTCTAAACTTCTCACTTTATTCTGAGACCTAGATTTATTTTAACCAGTATATTTTTAATCTATCTCTTTCGCATCCGTTATATACTATCCATGCATTGTTTAATACCTCTTTTTAACACCTATTGTAATTTTTACAATGGTCTTTTAACTCATTATCCAGTCAATGTTTTATGCTAATGTATAAATTATCTTGCCCAATATGTATTTAGTTCCTCTTCCCAGTGAGAGTTAAATGCGCTCTCTTTCTCCAATTATGTAGTTAACTGTCAGAGAAGGCCTGCGCATTCCCAGTTGGTCACAGACACACAGCCTGTTCTTCCTCTTCTTTTTCTAATCTGCTCATTCATCACAAATAATTATATTATAGCATTCATTCAATCTCTGTTTTTACCTAAAAACAAAATAGGTAATAAACGAACTTAATTCACTTCCTCCACATAAGCTGGTATTATCCTATGGGATTTTTCACCATACCCTTAGTGTTTTACCTAAAGCGACCTATAAATTATCTAGTTTAATTCACTTCCTCTACATAAACTGGTATTATAGGATTTCTTTTTTTTACAGTTGAATAAATCAGCACAATCAGGCTGGCGTTCTTCCTGTGTTTTAAATATTCGTCCGTTTCAGACCTCTTTCATAGAGCGGTAGCCACGAATATTTCCCTATCTACTTATCAATAAAGTAGCCTACCCATACAGACCTTCTGGTAAATATTTTGAAGCTGTATCGCAGTATTACTTATCAATAAAGTAACCTTACCCATACAGACCTTCTGGTAAATATTTTGAAGCGGTATCGCAGGATTTCCTTTTTACAGTTGAACGTCGCACAATCAGGCTAACGTTCTTTCTAAATATTCACCCGTAACAGTCCTTCATTTCAAAGCGGTAGCCATGTGTATCTATTTACTAAATACCCATCCGTACAGACCTTTTCCTTGAAGCGGTAGCCATGAACATTTTATCTATCTTACTACTTATCTATTTTCTAAACATATAAACAGACGGCTGTAGCCCTGTGCCTGATTCCAACCACTCATCCAGAGAGCGCTAAACACTCGCACCAGTCAGCTCACACAACAGTCCCCTGCGAATGACTCAACGAGGGGTGCCGTCCGAATCACGCACTCTACACCAGCAAAGTTCACAGCCCCCGCTTATTTATTCACCAAACATGCCTGCACATTATTTATATGATTTCCACGCTTACACACACACACATGCAATTCATTGAATTTCAAAAAGTTATTTCGTTTCTATAGTTTTTAGGAAATTTGAGAGAGAGACCTACTTGACGCTCCCCCTGCTGCTACCGGATCCTTTGTGGCAATCTACACAGACATTTCAGCTATTGTAAGAACTTTTGCTTACCTTGTCTAGCTGGGCGGCCACCCTTGTCTTGCCAGATTGCCCCAAAGACCCCACGGCCAGCCAATAACGTCTTTAGTCCCTGATTCTCCTGGCAAGCTCGCCAAATCTGTAGTGGCCAATAGATTCAAACATGACACGACCAATAACTTTTTGAATTCAATGATAGACTTTTAATACACCCCCGTATCAGAAGCCTGAGAGCCCCACGGGACTCACGGGACCCACAGGACTCACCCCCTCCAGAGCTCTCGCTCTCCTTTTTATCTCCTTGCATACATTATCAGTTCATCCCCCAATGCAAATACCCTTACATTCCAATCTTTACGTCCTGCTTGTTCAGCCCAGTAACGCCCACATCTGCTTTCGGCCAGATTATATGATGTCAAGACCTTTCCCTTGACCTGAAGATAATAATTTACATCCCCCCCTTCATGTGGCCTGTTCTCAGACCCTGTAATTAACTCTGTGTCGCTATTGTATGTGTCCTTCATCTCATTTAGCTTTAGGGTTCCCATCTGTTCTGGTCCCCTGCTCTACATATGGTTATCTAAGGTCAAACAGACTTGTGTTTCCCCAGTGATGTGACCGATGCCTGCAATCCATCAGTTATTCACCTGGCCGACCCCGTCCCCAGGCAATCCATCAGTTAGTCATTGACTGTCCAGCTAGCCTAAGCGTCTATGTGTCTGCTTTTTTAGTGTCCCCTATGACCTTTAACTTCTTCCTGCCCTATACAATACAGAATGCATTTTTACCAGAACAGAACCCATAAGTGTACCTTTTCTCTTTTGTTATCAAATCATGTATATAATTCTACCACA
>NW_026280543.1:0-3476 GCF_023373465.1 Oncorhynchus keta
CCATACTACTACTACAGTACTACCATATTACTACTACTGCCAAAGTACTACACAACACCATACTACTACTACAGTACTACCATACTACTACTACTGCCATACTACTACTACAGTACTGCCATACTACTACTACTGCCATACTACTACTACAGTACTACCATACTATTACTACTACTACTAACATACTACTACTACTACTGCCATACCATACTACTACTACCATACTAACTACCATACTACTACTACAGTACTACCATACTACTACTACTGCCAGTACTACTACAGTTGGCTACCATACTACTACTACAGTACTACCATACTACAATACTACCATACTACTACTACAACTACTAAACTGCTACTACAGTACTACCTACTACTACTACAGCCATACTACTACTACAGTACTACCACATACTACTACTACCATACTACTACTATAGTAACCATACTACTACCACTACCATACTACTACTACCATACTCACATACTACTACTAATGCCATACTACTACTACAGTACTACCACACTACTACAGTACTACCATCCTCCTACTACAGTACTACCATACTACTACTACTGCCATACTACTACTACAGTACGCCATACTACTACTACTGCCATACTACTATTACAGTACTACCATACTACTACTACTGCCATACTACTACTACAGTACTACCATACTACACTAATAATACAACTACTGTACTGCTACTACGATACTACTACTACAACTACTAAACTGCTACTACAGTACGGCCATACTACTACAGTACTACCATACTACTACTACTACCATACCCTACTACAGTACTACCATACTACTACTACCACAGTACTACCCATACTACTACTAGCAGTACTACCATACTACTACTACTTACAGTATCTACTATACTACTACTATAGGGGCGGGCAGCGGTAGCTTCAGTGGCTAGAGCGTTGACTAGTAACCGGAAGGCTGCGAGTTCAAACCCCCGTGAGCTGACAAGGTACAATCTGTCGTTCCTGCTCCCTAACAGGCAGTTAATTAACCCACTGTTCCCAGGCCGTCATTGAAAATAAGCAGAATGTGCTCTTAACTGACTTGCCTGTTAAATAAAAGTAAAATAAATAAAAATAAATAAAAAATAGTACTACCATACTACTACTACAGTACTACCATACTACTACGACAACCATACTACTACCATACTACTACGACAACCACACTACTACTACTACCATACTACTACTAATACCATACTACTACTACAGTACTGCCATACTACTACTACAGTACTACCATGCTACTACTACAGTACTACCATACTAATACTACTGACATACTACTACTATAGTACTACCATACTACTACTACAGTACTGCCATACTACTACTATTACTGCCATACTACTACTCTACTGCCATACTACTACTACTTCCATACTACTATTACAGTACTACCATGCTACTACTACTGCCATACTACTACTACAGTACTACCATACTACTACTACCATACTACTACTATAGTACTACCATACGACTACTACTACTACCATACTACTAATACTACTACTACAGTACTACCATACTACTACTACCATACTACTACTACCATACTACTACTACTACTACCATACTACTACAACTACTAAACTGCTGCTACAGTCCTGCCATACTACTACAGTACTACCAGACTACTACTACAGTACTACCATGCTACTACTACAGTACTAGCATACTACTACTACTACTGCCATACTACTAATACAGTACTGCCATACTACTACTACTGCCATACTATTACTACAGTACTACCATGCTAGAACTACAGTACTACCATACTACTACTACTACCATACTACTGCTATAGTACTACCATACTACTACTACATTACTACCATATACACAGTACTGCCATACTACTACTACTGCCATACTACTACTACAGTACTACCATACTACTACTACAGTACTACCATACTACTACTACTGCCATACTACTACTACAGTACTACCATACTATTACTACTACACTACTACCATACTACTACTACTGCCATACTACTACTACTGCCATACTACTACTACCGTACTACCATACTACTACTACCATACTACTACTACAGTACTACCATACTACTACTACTGCCATACTACTACAGTACTGCCATACTACTACTACTGCCATACTACTAATACAGTACTACCATACTACTACTACTCTACTGCCATACTACTACTACTTCCATACTACTATTACAGTACTACCATGCTACTACTACTGCCATACTACTACTACAGTACTACCATACTACTACTACCATACTACTACTATAGTACTACTACAGTAATGACTACTTACCATACTACTACTACTACTACTACTACTACTACCATACTTACTACAGTACTACCATACTTTACTGCCAAAGTACTACTACTACTACCATACTACTGCTATAGTACTACCATACTACTACTACGGTACTTCCATACTACTACTACCACCATACTACTACTACTGCCATACTACTACTACTACATACTACTACTACTACTACAGTACTACCATACTACTACTACTGCCATACTACTACAGTACTACCATACTACTACTACTACTACCATACTAATACTACATTACTACCATACTACTACTACTGCCATACTACTACTACAGTACTACCATACTACTACTACAGTACTGCCATACTAATACTACTGCCATACTACTACTACAGTACTAACATACTACTACTACCATACTACTACTACTGCCATACTACTACTACTACCATATTTCACACATATGTACTACCATACTACTACTACTGCCAGTACTACTACTACCATATTCACCACTACAGTACTACCATACTACTACTACAGTACTACAATACTACTACTACAGTACTGCCATACTACTACTACTACATACTACTACTACTGCCATACTACTACTACTACCATACTACTACTACAGTACTACCATACTACTACTACAACTAATATATTGCTACTACAGTACTACCATACTACTACTACTACCATACTACTACTACAGTACTACCATACTACTACTACAACTACTATACTGCTACTACAGTACTACCATACTACTACTACAACTACTATATTGCTACTACAGTACTACCATACTACTACTACAACTACTATACTGCTACTACGGTACTACCATACTACAACTACTATATTGCTACTACAGTACTACTACTACTACTGCCATACTACTACTACAGTACTACCATACTACTACTACTATATTACTATAATACTACAATGATACAACTTCAGTACTAATTCTAATAAAGAGTGTTTCTCTTTCCTCCTTCTCCCCCCTCCCTCTCTCCCTCTTTCTCTCCCTCTCGCTCTCTCTCTCTCTCTCCCTCTCTTTCCACCCTCCCTTTCTTCTCTCTCCCATCTCTATCTCTCTCTCTCTCTCTCTCTTTCCACCCTCCCTCTCT
>NW_026280544.1:0-30000 GCF_023373465.1 Oncorhynchus keta
TGTATCAGAGTTATATCAGAGTTATATCAGAGTCAGAGCTGTATCAGAGTTGTATCAGAGTTGTATCAGAGTTATATCAGTTATATCAGAGTTGTATCAGAGTTATATCAGAGTTGTATCAGAGTTATATCAGTTATATCAGAGTTATATCAGAGTTATATCAGAGTTGTATCAGTTGTATCAGAGTTATATCAGAGTTGTATCAGAGTTGTATCAGAGTTGTATCAGAGTTATATCAGAGTTATATCAGAGTTGTATCAGAGTTGTATCAGAGTTGTATCAGAGTTGTATCAGTTATATCAGAGTATATATCAGAGTTATATCAGAGCTGTATCAGAGTTGTATCAGTTGTATCAGTTCAGAGTTGTATCAGAGTTGTATCAGAGTTGTATCAGAGTTGTATCAGAGTTATATCAGAGTTATATCAGAGTTGTATCAGAGTTGTATCAGAGTTGTATCAGAGTTATATCAGAGTTATATCAGAGTTATATCAGAGTTATATCAGAGTTGTATCAGAGTTATATCAGAGTTATATCAGAGTTATATCAGAGTTATATCAGAGTTATATCAGTTGTATCAGAGTTATATCAGAGTTGTATCAGAGTTATATCAGAGTTATATCAGAGTTGTATCAGAGTTGTATCAGAGTTATATCAGTTATATCAGAGTTGTATCAGAGTTATATCAGTTATATCAGTTATATCAGTTATATCAGTTATATCAGTTATATCAGTTATATCAGTTATATCAGAGTTGTATCAGAGTTGTATAAGAGTTGTATCAGAGTTGTATCAGAGTTGTATCAGAGTTATATCAGTTATATCAGAGTTGTATCAGAGTTATATCAGTTATATCAGTTATATCAGTTATATCAGTTATATCAGTTATATAAGAGTTGTATCAGAGTTATATCAGAGTTGTATCAGAGTTGTATCAGAGTTATATCAGAGTTGTATCAGAGTTGTATCAGAGTTATATCAGTTATATCAGAGTTGTATCAGAGTTGTATCAGAGTTATATCAGTTATATCAGAGTTGTATCAGAGTTGTATCAGAGTTGTATCAGTTGTATCAGAGTTATATCAGAGTTGTATCAGAGTTGTATCAGAGTTGTATCAGTTATATCAGAGTTATATCAGAGTTATATCAGAGTTATATCAGAGTTATATCAGAGTTGTATCAGAGTTGTATCAGAGTTATATCAGAGTTATATCAGAGTTATATCAGAGTTATATCAGAGTTATATCAGAGTTATATCAGAGTTGTATCAGAGTTGTATCAGAGTTGTATCAGTTGTATCAGAGTTGTTGAGTTATATCAGAGTTGTATCAGAGTTGTATCAGAGTTGTATCAGAGTTGTATCAGAGTTATATCAGAGTTATATCAGAGTTATATCAGAGTTATATCAGTTATATCAGAGTTATATCAGAGTTGTATCAGAGTTGTATCAGTTGTATCAGAGTTGTATCAGTTGTATCAGAGTTGTATCAGAGTTATATCAGAGTTATATCAGAGTTGTATCAGAGTTGTATATCAGAGTTGTATCAGAGTTGTATCAGAGTTATATCAGAGTTATATCAGAGTTGTATCAGAGTTGTATCAGAGTTGTATCAGTTGTATCAGAGTTATATCAGAGTTATATCAGAGTTATATCAGAGTTATATCAGAGTTGTATCAGAGTTATATCAGTTATATCAGAGTTGTATCAGTGAGTTATATCAGAGTTGTATCAGAGTTGTATCAGTTGTATCAGAGTTATATCAGAGTTATATCAGAGTTGTATCAGAGTTATATCAGTTATATCAGAGTTATATCAGAGTTGTATCAGAGTTGTATCAGAGTTGTATCAGAGTTGTTGTATCAGAGTTGTATCAGAGTTGTATCAGTTGTATCAGTTGTATCAGAGTTGTATCAGTTATATCAGAGTTATATCAGAGTTGTATCAGTTATATCAGAGTTGTATCAGAGTTGTATCAGTTATATCAGAGTTGTATCAGAGTTATATCAGAGTTGTATCAGAGTTGTATCAGTTATATCAGAGTTGTATCAGAGTTATATCAGAGTTGTATCAGAGTTGTATCAGAGTTGTATCAGAGTTGTATCAGAGTTGTATCAGAGTTGTATCAGTTATATCAGAGTTGTATCAGTTATATCAGAGTTGTATCAGAGTTGTATCAGTTATATCAGTTATATCAGAGTTGTATCAGAGTTGTATCAGAGTTATATCAGAGTTGTATCAGAGTTATATCAGAGTTATATCAGAGTTGTATCAGAGTTATATCAGAGTTGTATCAGAGTTATATCAGAGTTATATCAGAGTTATATCAGAGTTGTATCAGAGTTATATCAGAGTTATATCAGAGTTATATCAGAGTTGTATCAGAGTTATATCAGAGTTGTATCAGAGTTATATCAGAGTTATATCAGAGTTGTATCAGAGTTGTATCAGAGTTATATCAGAGTTATATCAGTTGTCAGAGTTGTATCAGAGTTGTATCAGAGTTGTATCAGAGTTGTATCAGAGTTGTATCAGAGTTGTATCAGAGTTGTATCAGAGTTGTATCAGAGTTATATCAGAGTTATATCAGAGTTATATCAGAGTTATATCAGAGTTGTATCAGTTATATCAGAGTTGTATCAGAGTTGTATCAGAGTTATATCAGAGTTGTATCAGAGTTATATCAGTTATATCAGTTATATCAGTTGTATCAGAGTTGTATCAGAGTTGTATCAGTTGTATTAGAGTTATATCAGAGTTGTATCAGTTATATCAGATTTGTATCAGAGTTGTATCAGAGTTGTATCAGAGTTGTATCAGAGTTGTATCAGAGTTGTATCAGAGTTATATCAGAGTTGTATCAGAGTTGTATCAGAGTTGTATCAGAGTTGTATCAGAGTTGTATCAGAGTTGTATCAGAGTTATATCAGAGTTGTATCAGAGTTATATCAGAGTTATATCAGAGTTGTATCAGAGTTGTATCAGAGTTGTATCAGAGTTGTATCAGAGTTATATCAGAGTTGTATCAGAGTTGTATCAGAGTTATATCAGAGTTATATCAGTTATATCAGTTATATCAGAGTTGTATCAGTTATATCAGAGTTGTATCAGAGTTGTATCAGTTATATCAGAGTTGTATCAGAGTTATATCAGTTATATCCGAGTTGTATCAGAGTTGTATCAGAGTTATATCAGAGTTATATCAGTTATATCAGAGTTGTATCAGAGTTGTATCAGAGTTGTATCAGAGTTGTATCAGAGTTGTATCAGAGTTGTATCAGAGTTGTATCAGAGTTGTATCAGAGTTATATCAGAGTTATATCAGAGTTGTATCAGTTGTATCAGAGTTGTATCAGTTATATCAGAGTTGTATCAGAGTTGTATCAGAGTTGTATCAGAGTTATATCAGAGTTGTATCAGTTGTATCAGAGTTGTATCAGAGTTGTATCAGAGTTGTATCAGAGTTGTATCAGAGTTGTATCAGAGTTGTATCAGAGTTGTATCAGAGTTATATCAGAGTTGTATCAGAGTTGTATCAGAGTTGTATCAGAGTTGTATCAGAGTTGTATCAGAGTTATATCAGAGTTATATCAGAGTTATATCAGAGTTATATCAGAGTTGTATCAGAGTTGTATCAGAGTTGTATCAGAGTTGTATCAGAGTTATATCAGAGTTGTATCAGAGTTGTATCAGAGTTGTATCAGAGTTATATCAGTTATATCAGAGTTGTATCAGAGTTGTATCAGAGTTGTATCAGTTATATCAGAGTTGTATCAGAGTTGTATCAGTTATATCAGAGTTGTATCAGAGTTGTATCAGTTATATCCGAGTTGTATCAGAGTTGTATCAGAGTTATATCAGAGTTATATCAGTTATATCCGAGTTGTATCAGAGTTGTATCAGAGTTGTATCAGAGTTGTATCAGAGTTATATCAGAGTTATATCAGAGTTATATCAGTTATATCAGAGTTGTATCAGTTGTATCAGAGTTATATCAGTTGTATCAGAGTTATATCAGTTATATCCGAGTTGTATCAGAGTTGTATCAGAGTTATATCAGAGTTATATCAGTTATATCCGAGTTGTATCAGAGTTGTATCAGAGTTATATCAGTTGTATCAGAGTTATATCAGTTATATCCGAGTTGTATCAGAGTTGTATCAGAGTTATATCAGAGTTATATCAGTTGTATCAAAGTTATATCAGTTATATCCGAGTTGTATCAGAGTTGTATCAGAGTTATATCAGAGTTGTATCAGAGTTGTATCAGTTGTATCAGAGTTGTATCAGAGTTATATCAGTTATATCAGAGTTGTATCAGTTATATCAGAGTTGTATCAGAGTTGTATCAGAGTTGTATCAGAGTTGTATCAGAGTTGTATCAGAGTTGTATCAGAGTTATATCAGTTATATCCGAGTTGTATCAGAGTTGTATCAGAGTTGTATCAGAGTTATATCAGTTATATCCGAGTTGTATCAGAGTTGTATCAGAGTTATATCAGAGTTATATCAGAGTTGTATCAGAGTTATATCAGAGTTATATCAGAGTTATATCAGTTATATCCGAGTTGTATCAGAGTTATATCAGAGTTATATCAGTTATATCCGAGTTGTATCAGAGTTATATCAGAGTTATATCAGTTGTATCAGAGTTATATCAGTTATATCCGAGTTGTATCAGAGTTGTATCAGAGTTATATCAGTTATATCCGAGTTGTATCAGAGTTGTATCAGAGTTATATCAGTTGTATCAGAGTTATATCAGTTATATCCGAGTTGTATCAGAGTTGTATCAGAGTTATATCAGAGTTATATCAGAGTTATATCAGTTATATCCGAGTTGTATCAGAGTTGTATCAGAGTTGTATCAGAGTTATATCAGAGTTATATCAGAGTTGTATCAGAGTTATATCCGAGTTATATCAGTTATATCCGAGTTGTATCAGTTGTATCAGAGTTATATCAGTTGTATCAGAGTTATATCAGTTATATCCGAGTTGTATCAGAGTTGTATCAGAGTTATATCAGAGTTATATCAGTTGTATCAGAGTTGTATCAGAGTTATATCAGAGTTATATCAGTTGTATCAGAGTTGTATCAGAGTTGTATCAGTTGTATCAGAGTTGTATCAGAGTTATATCAGTTATATCCGAGTTGTATCAGAGTTGTATCAGAGTTATATCAGTTGTATCAGAGTTATATCAGAGTTATATCAGAGTTATATCAGAGTTATATCAGTTATATCCGAGTTGTATCAGAGTTATATCCGAGTTGTATCAGTTATATCAGAGTTGTATCAGAGTTGTATCAGTTGTATCAGAGTTGTATCAGAGTTATATCAGTTATATCCGAGTTGTATCAGAGTTGTATCAGAGTTGTATCAGAGTTGTATCAGAGTTGTATCAGTTGTATCAGAGTTGTATCAGAGTTATATCAGAGTTATATCAGAGTTATATCAGAGTTGTATCAGAGTTATATCAGAGTTGTATCAGAGTTATATCAGTTATATCAGTTATATCCGAGTTGTATCAGAGTTATATCAGAGTTGTATCAGAGTTGTATCAGAGTTGTATCAGAGTTATATCAGAGTTATATCAGAGTTGTATCAGAGTTATATCAGAGTTGTATCAGTTGTATCAGAGTTGTATCAGAGTTATATCAGAGTTATATCAGAGTTATATCAGTTATATCCGAGTTGTATCAGAGTTATATCAGAGTTGTATCAGAGTTATATCAGTTGTATCAGTTATATCCGAGTTGTATCAGAGTTGTATCAGAGTTGTATCAGAGTTGTATCAGAGTTGTATCAGAGTTATATCAGAGTTATATCAGAGTTGTATCAGAGTTGTATCAGAGTTATATCAGAGTTATATCAGAGTTATATCAGAGTTGTATCAGAGTTATATCAGAGTTGTATCAGAGTTATATCAGAGTTGTATCAGAGTTATATCAGAGTTATATCAGTTGTATCAGAGTTGTATCAGAGTTATATCAGAGTTGTATCAGAGTTATATCAGAGTTGTATCAGAGTTATATCAGAGTTGTATCAGAGTTGTATCAGAGTTGTATCAGAGTTGTATCAGAGTTGTATCAGAGTTGTATCAGAGTTATATCAGAGTTGTATCAGAGTTGTATCAGAGTTGTATCAGAGTTATATCAGAGTTATATCAGAGTTATATCAGAGTTATATCAGAGTTGTATCAGAGTTGTATCAGAGTTGTATCAGAGTTGTATCAGAGTTGTATCAGAGTTGTATCAGAGTTATATCAGAGTTATATCAGAGTTATATCAGAGTTGTATCAGAGTTGTATCAGAGTTGTATCAGAGTTGTATCAGAGTTGTATCAGAGTTGTATCAGAGTTGTATCAGAGTTGTATCAGAGTTGTATCAGAGTTGTATCAGTTATATCAGTTATATCAGAGTTGTATCAGTTATATCAGAGTTGTATCAGAGTTGTATCAGAGTTATATCAGAGTTGTATCAGAGTTATATCAGTTATATCCGAGTTGTATCAGAGTTGTATCAGAGTTATATCAGAGTTGTATCAGTTATATCAGAGTTGTATCAGAGTTGTATCAGAGTTGTATCAGAGTTGTATCAGTTGTATCAGTTATATCAGTTATATCAGTTATATCAGAGTTGTATCAGAGTTGTATCAGAGTTATATCAGAGTTGTATCAGTTATATCAGAGTTGTATCAGAGTTGTATCAGAGTTATATCAGAGTTGTATCAGTTATATCCGAGTTGTATCAGAGTTGTATCAGAGTTATATCAGTTGTATCAGAGTTATATCAGTTATATCCGAGTTGTATCAGAGTTGTATCAGAGTTATATCAGAGTTATATCAGTTGTATCAGAGTTATATCAGTTATATCCGAGTTATATCCGAGTTGTATCAGAGTTGTATCAGAGTTATATCAGAGTTGTATCAGAGTTGTATCAGTTGTATCAGAGTTGTATCAGAGTTATATCAGTTATATCAGAGTTGTATCAGAGTTGTATCAGAGTTGTATCAGAGTTGTATCAGAGTTGTATCAGAGTTGTATCAGAGTTGTATCAGAGTTGTATCAGAGTTGTATCAGAGTTGTATCAGAGTTATATCAGTTATATCCGAGTTGTATCAGAGTTGTATCAGAGTTATATCAGTTGTATCAGAGTTATATCAGTTATATCCGAGTTGTATCAGAGTTATATCAGAGTTATATCAGAGTTATATCAGAGTTGTATCAGAGTTATATCAGAGTTATATCAGAGTTATATCAGTTATATCCGAGTTGTATCAGAGTTATATCAGAGTTATATCAGTTGTATCAGAGTTATATCAGTTGTATCAGAGTTATATCAGTTATATCCGAGTTGTATCAGAGTTGTATCAGAGTTATATCAGTTATATCCGAGTTGTATCAGAGTTGTATCAGAGTTATATCAGTTGTATCAGAGTTATATCAGTTATATCCGAGTTGTATCAGAGTTGTATCAGAGTTATATCAGAGTTATATCAGTTATATCCGAGTTGTATCAGAGTTGTATCAGAGTTATATCAGAGTTATATCAGAGTTATATCAGAGTTGTATCAGAGTTATATCCGAGTTATATCAGTTATATCCGAGTTGTATCAGAGTTGTATCAGAGTTGTATCAGTTGTATCAGAGTTATATCAGAGTTATATCAGAGTTATATAAGTTGTATCAGAGTTATATCAGTTATATCCGAGTTGTATCAGAGTTGTATCAGAGTTATATCAGAGTTATATCAGTTGTATCAGAGTTGTATCAGAGTTATATCAGAGTTATATCAGTTGTATCAGAGTTGTATCAGAGTTGTATCAGTTGTATCAGAGTTGTATCAGAGTTATATCAGTTATATCCGAGTTGTATCAGAGTTGTATCAGAGTTATATCAGTTATATCAGTTGTATCAGAGTTATATCAGAGTTATATCAGAGTTATATCAGTTATATCCGAGTTGTATCAGAGTTATATCCGAGTTGTATCAGTTATATCAGAGTTGTATCAGAGTTGTATCAGTTGTATCAGAGTTGTATCAGAGTTATATCAGTTATATCCGAGTTGTATCAGAGTTATATCAGAGTTATATCAGAGTTGTATCAGAGTTGTATCAGAGTTGTATCAGAGTTGTATCAGAGTTGTATCAGAGTTGTATCAGAGTTGTATCAGAGTTGTATCAGAGTTGTATCAGTTGTATCAGAGTTGTATCAGAGTTATATCAGAGTTATATCAGAGTTATATCAGTTATATCCGAGTTGTATCAGAGTTATATCAGAGTTGTATCAGAGTTATATCAGAGTTGTATCCGAGTTGTATCAGAGTTGTATCAGAGTTGTATCAGTTATATCAGAGTTGTATCAGAGTTATATCAGTTATATCCGAGTTGTATCAGAGTTGTATCAGAGTTGTATCAGTTGTATCAGAGTTGTATCAGAGTTATATCAGTTATATCAGAGTTATATCAGAGTTATATCAGAGTTATATCAGAGTTATATCAGAGTTATATCAGAGTTATATCAGAGTTATATCAGAGTTATATCAGAGTTGTATCAGAGTTGTATCAGAGTTGTATCAGAGTTGTATCAGAGTTGTATCAGAGTTGTATCAGAGTTGTATCAGAGTTGTATCAGAGTTATATCAGAGTTATATCAGAGTTGTATCAGAGTTGTATCAGAGTTGTATCAGAGTTGTATCAGAGTTGTATCAGAGTTGTATCAGAGTTGTATCAGAGTTGTATCAGAGTTGTATCAGAGTTGTATCAGAGTTATATCAGAGTTATATCAGAGTTATATCAGTTATATCCGAGTTGTATCAGAGTTATATCCGAGTTATATCAGTTGTATCAGAGTTGTATCAGAGTTATATCAGAGTTATATCAGAGTTATATCAGTTGTATCAGAGTTGTATCAGAGTTGTATCAGTTGTATCAGAGTTGTATCAGAGTTATATCAGTTATATCCGAGTTGTATCAGAGTTGTATCAGAGTTATATCAGTTGTATCAGAGTTATATCAGAGTTATATCAGAGTTATATCAGAGTTATATCAGTTATATCCGAGTTGTATCAGAGTTATATCCGAGTTGTATCAGTTATATCAGAGTTGTATCAGAGTTGTATCAGTTGTATCAGAGTTATATCAGAGTTATATCAGTTATATCCGAGTTGTATCAGAGTTGTATCAGAGTTGTATCAGAGTTGTATCAGAGTTGTATCAGAGTTGTATCAGAGTTGTATCAGAGTTGTATCAGAGTTGTATCAGAGTTGTATCAGAGTTGTATCAGAGTTATATCAGAGTTGTATCAGAGTTATATCAGTTATATCCGAGTTGTATCAGTTGTATCAGAGTTATATCAGTTATATCCGAGTTGTATCAGAGTTATATCAGAGTTGTATCAGAGTTGTATCAGAGTTGTATCAGTTATATCAGAGTTGTATCAGAGTTATATCAGTTATATCCGAGTTGTATCAGTTATATCAGAGTTGTATCAGAGTTGTATCAGTTGTATCAGAGTTGTATCAGAGTTATATCAGTTATATCCGAGTTATATCAGAGTTATATCAGAGTTATATCAGAGTTATATCAGAGTTATATCAGAGTTATATCAGAGTTGTATCAGAGTTATATCAGAGTTATATCAGAGTTGTATCAGAGTTGTATCAGAGTTGTATCAGAGTTGTATCAGAGTTGTATCAGAGTTGTATCAGAGTTATATCAGAGTTGTATCAGAGTTGTATCAGAGTTGTATCAGAGTTATATCAGAGTTGTATCAGAGTTGTATCAGAGTTGTATCAGTTATATCAGAGTTGTATCAGAGTTATATCAGTTATATCCGAGTTGTATCAGTTATATCAGAGTTGTATCAGAGTTGTATCAGTTGTATCAGAGTTGTATCAGAGTTATATCAGTTATATCCGAGTTATATCAGAGTTATATCAGAGTTATATCAGAGTTATATCAGAGTTATATCAGAGTTATATCAGAGTTGTATCAGAGTTATATCAGAGTTATATCAGAGTTGTATCAGAGTTGTATCAGAGTTGTATCAGAGTTGTATCAGAGTTGTATCAGAGTTGTATCAGAGTTATATCAGAGTTGTATCAGAGTTGTATCAGAGTTGTATCAGAGTTATATCAGAGTTATATCAGAGTTGTACCAGAGTTATACCAGAGTTGTATCAGTTATATCAGAGTTATATCAGAGTTATATCAGTTATATCAGAGTTATATCAGTTATATCAGAGTTATATCAGAGTTGTATCAGAGTTATATCAGAGTTGTATCAGAGTTATATCAGAGTTGTATCAGAGTTGTATCAGAGTTGTATCAGAGTTATATCAGAGTTGTATCAGAGTTATATCAGAGTTGTATCAGAGTTGTATCAGAGTTGTATCAGAGTTATATCAGAGTTATATCAGAGTTATATCAGAGTTATATCAGAGTTATATCAGAGTTATATCAGAGTTATATCAGAGTTATACCAGAGTTATACCAGAGTTATACCAGAGTTGTATCAGTTATATCAGAGTTATATCAGAGTTATATCAGTTATATCAGAGTTATATCAGAGTTATATCAGTTATATCAGTTATATCAGAGTTATATCCGAGTTGTATCAGTTATATCAGAGTTGTATCAGAGTTGTATCAGAGTTGTATCAGAGTTGTATCAGAGTTGTATCAGAGTTGTATCAGAGTTATATCAGAGTTGTATCAGAGTTGTATCAGAGTTGTATCAGAGTTGTATCAGAGTTGTATCAGAGTTGTATCAGAGTTATATCAGAGTTATATCAGAGTTATACCAGAGTTATACCAGAGTTATACCAGAGTTGTATCAGAGTTATATCAGAGTTATATCAGTTATATCCGAGTTGTATCAGAGTTATATCAGAGTTATATCAGAGTTATATCAGAGTTGTATCAGAGTTGTATCCGAGTTGTATCAGAGTTGTATCAGAGTTGTATCAGAGTTATATCAGAGTTATATCAGTTGTATCAGAGTTGTATCAGTTATATCAGTTATATCAGAGTTGTATCCGAGTTGTATCAGAGTTATATCAGTTGTATCAGAGTTATATCAGAGTTATATCAGAGTTATATCAGAGTTATATCAGAGTTGTATCAGAGTTATATCAGAGTTGTATCAGAGTTATATCAGTTATATCAGAGTTATATCAGAGTTGTATCAGAGTTATATCAGAGTTGTATCAGAGTTGTATCAGAGTTGTATCAGAGTTGTATCAGAGTTGTATCAGAGTTATATCAGAGTTGTATCAGTTGTATCAGAGTTATATCAGAGTTATATCAGTTGTATCAGAGTTATATCAGAGTTGTATCAGAGTTATATCCGAGTTGTATCCGAGTTGTATCCGAGTTGTATCAGAGTTGTATCAGAGTTGTATCAGAGTTGTATCAGAGTTGTATCAGAGTTGTATCAGAGTTGTATCAGAGTTGTATCAGAGTTATATCAGAGTTGTATCAGTTGTATCAGAGTTATATCAGAGTTATATCAGTTGTATCAGAGTTATATCAGAGTTATATCAGAGTTGTATCAGAGTTGTATCAGTTATATCAGTTATATCAGAGTTGTATCAGTTATATCAGTTATGTCAGAGTTGTATCAGTTATATCAGTTGTATCAGAGTTGTATCAGTTATATCAGAGTTGTATCAGAGTTGTATCAGAGTTGTATCAGAGTTGTATCAGTTATATCAGAGTTGTATCAGAGTTGTATCAGAGTTATATCAGTTATATCAGAGTTATATCAGAGTTATATCAGAGTTGTATCAGAGTTGTATCAGTTATATCAGAGTTGTATCAGAGTTATATCAGAGTTGTATCAGAGTTGTATCAGAGTTGTATCAGAGTTATATCAGAGTTGTATCAGAGTTATATCAGAGTTATATCAGAGTTATATCAGTTATATCAGAGTTGTATCAGAGTTATATCAGAGTTGTATCAGAGTTGTATCAGAGTTGTATCAGAGTTGTATCAGTTATATCAGAGTTGTATCAGAGTTATATCAGTTATATCAGAGTTATATCAGAGTTGTATCAGAGTTGTATCAGAGTTGTATCAGAGTTATATCAGAGTTATATCAGAGTTATATCAGAGTTGTATCAGTTATATCAGAGTTATATCAGAGTTGTATCAGAGTTATATCAGAGTTGTATCAGTTATATCAGAGTTATATCAGAGTTGTATCAGAGTTGTATCAGAGTTATATCCGAGTTGTATCAGAGTTGTATCAGAGTTATATCAGTTATATCAGTTATATCCGAGTTGTATCAGAGTTGTATCAGAGTTGTATCAGAGTTGTATCAGAGTTGTATCAGAGTTGTATCAGAGTTGTATCAGAGTTATATCAGAGTTATATCAGAGTTGTATCAGAGTTATATCAGAGTTGTATCAGAGTTGTATCAGAGTTATATCAGAGTTATATCAGAGTTGTATCAGAGTTATACCAGAGACTAGTCAAGGACCATATCACCTCCACCCTACCTGACACCCTAGACCAGGGGTGTCAAAGTCAAATTGACGGAGGGCCAAATAAAAATTTAGCTACAAGCCGAGGGCCGGACTGTTCGAATGTTCATTGAAAATTTTTTAAATGACGCATATAGTCTAGTGAACCTAATTGAACCTACTGAAAACCTAACAAATATATTCCAATATGATCAGATAAATAAAGCAATATTTTCTTATGGCTCTGTCAGTAATCTTTAATTTTCAACAGACACAAAAGACAAATTTCCTTTATATAAAAATCCCCATAACATGAACATTAAATGAAAGAAACCGGTATTCAAGGCACCATCAGTAGCCTATATTTTCTATTTTAGCAAAAGTGGGCTAAATTTACTTCAAAGAAAAAACAATAATAGCAATTTTCTATCATCCACTCAACTGAAATATTTTTAAAATATAATTGGATTGAAATACAATAAAATAAAGTGCAAAAATCTATTAATCAAAAACAACACTTTGTTTAAGGAGAAGTAACATGCAGTGAAAACAAATATTAAACTTTAACTTTTAAACTTGAACTGAGTAAAAACTCTAAATATGTGATTGCACAGTAATGTTCACTTGTTTGAGGTTGAGGGTGATACTTGGTGGTGTCCCATCTTTTCCACAAGTTCATCAATGTTCGGGGTAAGGCTCTGAGCTGAGGAAATCCTCAGAATTGAGTGGAGGTGTTCAGCAGTAAGTCGACTTCTGTGTGATGTTTTGTTCAAGTTCATCAAAGAAAACAGTTGTTCACACAGGTATGTGCTGCCAAACATAGACAACGTTTGAGCAGCCTGGATGCGCAGCTGGGGCATTGTGTCGGGAGGAAACGGGCGAACTCCGCAGCACCCACTGCCGCATATTTTGCCCTCAGTGCATCATTGCATTGAGGTCAATCAACTCCATTTGGAGGTTTGGTGGTGAGCTTTCCACGTCAACAGCAAATGGGTTACCGAGCAGTTCCAACCTGCTTTTTGTGCTTCAAAGTCAGCAAACCGGCGTCGAAAGTCAGCGGCAAGCATACCTATTTTATCAGCCAACTGTGCGCTCGGGAACGCACTGGTAGAGAGCTTCTCTTTCATGGTCTGGCAGCTGGGAAAGTGGCTCAAATTTTCTTTCCGCATCTGCGTCTCCCACAGAGTCAGTTTGGTTTTAAATGCCTTCACTGTACTGTACATATCAGAGATGACACGATCCCGACCCTGCAGCTGCAAGTTCATTGCATTCAGATGACTCGTAATGTCACACAGAAAAGCCATTTCACACAGAAACATTTCGTCTCGGAGTTGTGTTGTGTCTTTCCTTTGCTGTCCAAGAACAGACAAATCTCCTCACGAAGCTCGAAACATCTTTGAAGCACCTTTCCCTGGCTTAGCCATCGCACCTCTGTGTGATAAGGCAAATCACCATGCTCCGTTTCTAACTCCGTCAGAAATGCCTTGAACTGGCGGTGATTCAAACCTTTGGCTCTGATAAAGTTAACTGTGCGTGATGATGCTCATTACATGCTCCATTTTCAAGGCTTTACCGCACAACGCTTCCTGGTGTATGATACAATGATAAGCTGTCAGCTCACCTGTCGCGTTTTCCTCTTGCATCTTTTCCCGTATCTTCGCCACCAGTCCGCTCCTGTGTCCACACATCGCAGGTGCTCCGTCGGTTGTCAAACCCACGAGTTTTTCCTAAGGCAGCTCCATCTCATTTACACATCTTGACACCTCTTCATACAAATCATGCCCCGTAGTTGTGCCATGCATAGGACGTAAAGCCAAAAACTCCTCTGTCACGCTTAGGCTGGAGTCCACTCCGCGGATGAAAATTGACAACTGGGCAATGTCAGAAATGTCGGTGCTCTCATCCACAGCCAAGGAATATGCAATGAAATCTTTTCCCTTTTTCACAAGCTGCTCTTTTAGATTGATGGACAACTGGTCTACTCTCTCGGCAATGGTGTTTCTGCTCAGACTCACATTTAAAAAGAGTTGCCTTTTTCTGGGCAAACTTCGTCACAAACTTTAATCATGCAGTTTTTGATGAAATCCCCTCCGTAAATGGCCGGGCTGATTTAGCGATCTCTTCTGCCAAAATAAAACTGGCCTTGACAGCAGCCTGGCCTTGTGATTTGGCTTTTGAACAGAGCCTGTCGAGATTTGAGGCCTCGTTTTAATTCCTCTGCCTTTTGTAGCCTTTGTTCCATGTCCATATTCTTGTTTTTGTCCGCGTGTTTCGTTTCATAATGTCGTCTCAGATTATACTCTTTCAGTACCGCCACACTTTCTCCACACAGAAGACACACAGGTTTTCCAGCTACCTCCGTGAACAAATACTCCGACTCCCACCTTGTTTGAAACCCCCGGTTCTCAGTGTCCACCTTCCGTTTTGCCATTTTTGATGGGTATCTGAAAGTTAATTTTACTGTGATGCTGACAACTGCTGTGCCAATAAATATTGAAATGAAGCAGCCTACTGCTCGGTGCGTCACCGTTGCATTGTGGGAAATGTAGTATTGGTGCGTGTAAAAGATCTGCGGGCTGCCGGCTTGCTGCGGTCTGCGGGCCGGTTCTAATAATAAATCAAGATCATCCCAGGGGCCGTAAAAAACCTTCTCGCGGGCCGGATGTGGCCCGCGGGCCTTGACTCTGACATATGTGCCCTAGACCCACTCCAATTTGCTTACCGCCCAAATAGGTCCACAGACGATGCAATCTCAACCACACTGCACACTGCCCTAACCCACCTGGACAAGAGGAATACCTATGTGAGAATGCTGTTCATCGACTACAGCTCGGCATTCAACACCATAGTACCCTCCAAGCTCGTCATCAAGCTCGAGACCCTGGGTCTCGACCCCGCCCTGTGCAACTGGGTACTGGACTTCCTGACGGGCCGCCCCCAGGTGGTGAGGGTAGGCAACAACATCTCCTCCCCGCTGATCCTCAACACGGGGGGCCCCACAAGGGTGCGTTCTGAGCCCTCTCCTGTACTCCCTGTTCACCCACGACTGCGTGGCCACGCACGCTCCAACTCAATCATCAAGTTTGCGGACGACACAACAGTGGTAGGCTTGATTACCAACAACGACGAGACGGCCTACAGGGAGGAGGTGAGGGCCCTCGGAGTGTGGTGTCAGGAAAATAACCTCACACTCAACGTCAACAAAACTAAGGAGATGATTGTGGACTTCAGGAAACAGCAGAGGGAACACCCCTATCCACATCGATGGAACAGTAGTGGAGAGGGTAGCTAGTTTTAAGTTCCTCGGCATACACATCACAGACAAACTGAATTGGTCCACTCACACTGACAGCGTCGTGAAGAAGGCGCAGCAGCGCCTATTCAACCTCAGGAGGCTGAAGAAATTCGGCTTGTCACCAAAAGCACTCACAAACTTCTACAGATGCACAATCGAGAGCATCCTGGCGGGCTGTATCACCGCCTGGTACGGCAACTGCTCCGCCCTCAACCGTAAGGCTCTCCAGAGGGTAGTGAGGACTGCACAACGCATCACCGGGGGCAAACTACCTGCCCTCCAGGACACCTACACCACCCGTTGTTACAGGAAGGCCATAAAGATCATCAAGGACATCAACCACCCGAACCACTGCCTGTTCACCCCGCTATCATCCAGAAGGCGAGGTCAGTACAGGTGCATCAAAGCTGGGACCGAGAGACTGAAAAACAGCTTCTATCTCAAGGCCATCAGACTGTTAAACAGCCACCACTAACAGTGAGTGGCTGCTGCCAACACACTGTCATTGACACTGACCCAACTCCAGCCATTTTAATAATGGGAATTGATGGGAATTATGTAAATATATCACTAGCCACTTTAAACAATGCTACCTTATATAATGTTACTTACCCTACATTATTCATCTCATATGCATATGTATATACTGTACTCTACATCATCGACTGCATCCTTATGTAACACATGTATCACTAGCCACTTTAACTATGCCACTTTGTTTACTTTGTCTACACACTCATCTCATATGTATATACTGTACTCGATACCATCTACTGTATGCTGCTCTGTACCATCACTCATTCATATATCCTTATGTACATATTCCTTATCCCCTTACACTGTGTATAAGACAGTAGTTTTGGAATTGTTAGTTAGATTACTTGTTGGTTATCACTGCATTGTCGGAACTAGAAGCACAAGCATTTCGCTACACTCGCATTTAACATCTGCTAACCATGTGTATGTGACAAATAAAATTTGATTTGATTTGATTTGATTTGTTATACCAGAGTTGTATCAGAGTTGTATCAGAGTTGTATCAGAGTTATATCAGAGTTGTATCAGAGTTATATCAGTTATATCCGAGTTGTATCAGAGTTGTTTCAGAGTTGTATCAGAGTTAGAGTTGTATCAGAGTTGTATCCGAGTTGTATCCGAGTTGTATCCGAGTTGTATCAGTTATATCAGAGTTGTATCAGAGTTGTATCAGAGTTATATCAGAGTTGTATCAGTTGTATCAGAGTTGTATCAGAGTTGTATCAGAGTTGTATCAGAGTTGTATCAGAGTTGTATCAGTTGTATCAGAGTTGTATCAGAGTTGTATCAGAGTTGTATCAGAGTTGTATCAGAGTTATATCAGTTATATCAGAGTTGTATCCGAGTTATATCAGAGTTGTATCAGAGTTGTATCAGAGTTGTATCCGAGTTGTATCAGAGTTGTATCAGAGTTGTATCAGAGTTGTATCAGAGTTGTATCAGAGTTGTATCAGAGTTGTATCAGAGTTGTATCAGAGTTGTATCAGAGTTGTATCAGAGTTGTATCAGAGTTGTATCAGAGTTGTATCAGAGTTGTATCAGAGTTATGTGTGTGTGTAGGTGATGCTGGATAGCTGTGTGTGTGTGTATTGTGTAATCTCAGTGTGTTGTAATAATAATAATAATAATAATATATGCCATTTAGCTGACGCTTTTATCCAAAGCGACTTTTTATTTTTTAATTTTTTATTTCACCTTTATTTAACCAGGTAGGCTAGTTGAGAACAAGTTCTCATTTGCAACTGCGACCTGGCCAAGATAAAGCATAGCAGTGTGAACAGACAACACAGAGTTACACATGGAGTAAACAATTAGCAAGTCAATAACACAGTAGAAAAAAATGGGCAGTCTATATACAATGTGTGCAAAAGGCATGAGGAGGTAGGCGAATAATACAATTTTGCAGATTAACACTGGAGTGATAAATGATCAGATGGGCATGTACAGGTAGAGATATTGGTGTGCAAAAGAGCAGAAAAGTAAATAAATAAAAACAGTATAAAAACAGTATGGGAATGAGGTAGGTGAAAAAGGGTGAGCTATTTACCTATAGACTATGTACAGCTGCAGCGATCGGTTAGCTGCTCGGATAGCTGATGTTTGAAGTTGGAGAGGGAGATAAAAGTCTCCAACTTCAGCGATTTTTGCAATTCGTTCCAGTCACAGGCAGCAGAGTACTGGAACGAAAGGCGGCCAAATGAGGTGTTGGCTTTAGGGATGATCAGTGAGATACACCTGCTGGAGCGCGTGCTACGGATGGGTGTTGCCATCGTGACCAGTGAACTGAGATAAGGCGGAGCTTTACCTAGCATGGACTTGTAGATGACCTGGAGCCAGTGGGTCTGGCGACGAATATGTAGTGAGGGCCAGCCGACTAGAGCATACAAGTCGCAGTGGTGGGTGGTATAAGGTGCTTTAGTGACAAAACGGATGGCACTGTGATAGACTGCATCCAGTTTGCTGAGTAGAGTGTTGGAAGCCATTTTGTAGATGACATCGCCGAAGTCGAGGATCATGTGTGCATACATTCTACGTATGGGTGGTCCCGGGAATCGAACCCACTACCCTGGCGTTACAAGCGCCATGCTCTACCAACTGAGCCACAGAAGGTGTGTGTAGGTGATGCTGGATAGGTGTGTGTGTGTATTGTGTAATCTCAGTGTGTTGTCTCTGGTGTGTGTAGGTGATGCTGGATAGCGGTGTGTGTATTGTGTAATCTCAGTGTGTTGTCTCTGGTGTGTGTAGGTGATGCTGGATAGCGGTGTGTGTATTGTGTAATCTCAGTGTGTGTTGTCTGGTGTGTGTGTAGGTGATGCTGGATAGCGGTGTGTGTATTGTGTAATCTCAGTGTGTTGTCTCTGGTGTGTGTAGGTGATGCTGGATAGTGGTGTGTGTATTGTGTAATCTCAGTGTGTTGTCTGGTGTGTGTAGGTGATGCTGGATAGCGGTGTGTGTATTGTGTAATCTCAGTGTGTTGTCTCTGGTGTGTGTAGGTGATGCTGGATAGCGGTGTGTGTATTGTGTAATCTCAGTGTGTTGTCTGGTGTGTGTAGGTGATGCTGGATAGCGGTGTGTGTATTGTGTAATCTCAGTGTGTTGTCTCTGGTGTGTGTAGGTGATGCTGGATAGCGGTGTGTGTATTGTGTAATCTCAGTGTGTTGTCTCTGGTGTGTGTAGGTGATGCTGGATAGCGGTGTGTGTATTGTGTAATCTCAGTGTGTTGTTGGTGTGTGTAGGTGATGCTGGATAGCGGTGTGTGTATTGTGTAATCTCAGTGTGTTGTCTCTGGTGTGTGTAGGTGATGCTGGATAGCGGTGTGTGTATTGTGTAATCTCAGTGTGTGTTGTCTGGTGTGTGTAGGTGATGCTGGATAGCGGTGTGTGTATTGTGTAATCTCAGTGTGTGTTGTCTGGTGTGTGTAGGTGATGCTGGATAGCGGTGTGTGTATTGTGTAATCTCAGTGTGTGTTGTCTCTGGTGTGTGTAGGTGATGCTGCATAGCGGTGTGTGTATTGTGTAATCTCAGTGTGTTGTCTGGTGTGTGTAGGTGATGCTGGATAGCGTGTGTATTGTGTAATCTCAGTGTGTTGTCTCTGGTGTGTGTAGGTGATGCTGGATAGCGGTGTGTGTATTGTGTAATCTCAGTGTGTTGTCTCTGGTGTGTAGGTGATGCTGGATAGCGTGTGTGTGTATTGTGTAATCTCAGTGTGTTGTCTCTGGTGTGTGTAGGTGATGCTGGATAGCGTGTGTGTATTGTGTAATCTCAGTGTGTTGTCTGGTGTGTGTAGGTGATGCTGAATAGCGGTGTGTGTATTGTGTATTCTCAGTGTGTTGTCTCTGGTGTGTGTAGGTGATGCTGGATAGCGGTGTGTATTGTGTAATCTCAGTGTGTTGTCTGGTGTGTGTAGGTGATGCTGGATAGCGGTGTGTGTATTGTGTAATCTCTGTGTTGTCTCTGGTGTGTGTAGGTGATGCTGGATAGCGGTGTGTGTATTGTGTAATCTCAGTGTGTTGTCTGGTGTGTGTAGGTGATGCTGGATAGCGGTGTGTGTATTGTGTAATCTCAGTGTGTTGTCTCTGGTGTGTGTAGGTGATGCTGATAGCGGTGTGTGTATTGTGTAATCTCAGTGTGTTGTCTCTGGTGTGTGTAGGTGATGCTGGATAGCGGTGTGTGTATTGTGTAATCTCAGTGTGTTGTTTGGTGTGTGTAGGTGATGCTGGATAGCGGTGTGTGTATTGTGTAATCTCAGTGTGTTGTCTCTGGTGTGTGTAGGTGATGCTGGATAGCGGTGTGTGTGTGTGTAATCTCAGTGTGTGTTGTCTGGTGTGTGTAGGTGATGCTGGATAGCGGTGTGTGTATTGTGTAATCTCAGTGTGTGTTGTCTGTGTGTGTAGGTGATGCTGGATAGCGGTGTGTGTATTGTGTAATCTCAGTGTGTGTTGTCTCTGTGTGTGTAGGTGATGCTGCATAGCGTGTGTGTATTGTGTAATCTCAGTGTGTTGTCTGGTGTGTGTAGGTGATGCTGGATAGCGGTGTGTGTATTGTGTAATCTCAGTGTGTTGTCTCTGGTGTGTGTAGGTGATGCTGGATTTGTCTCTGGTGATGTGATAGCGGTGTGTGTATTGTGTAATCTCAGTGTGTTGTCTCTGGTGTGTGTATGGTGGATGCGGTGTGTGTATTGTGTAATCTCAGTCTGGTGTGTGTAGGTGATGCTATGTGTGTAATCTCAGTGTGTTGTCTCTGGTGTGTGTAGGTGATGCTGGATAGCGGTGTGTGTATTGTGTAATCTCAGTGTGTTGTCTCTGGTGTGTGTAGGTGATGCTGGATAGCGGTGTGTGTATTGTGTAATCTCAGTGTGTTGTCTCTGGTGTGTGTAGGTGATGCTGGATAGCGGTGTGTGTATTGTGTAATCTCAGTGTGTGTTGTCTGGTGTGTGTAGGTGATGCTGGATAGCGTGTGTGTATTGTGTAATCTCAGTGTGTGTGTGTCTGGTGTGTGTAGGTGATGCTGGATAGCGGTGTGTGTATTGTGTAATCTCAGTGTGTGTTGTCTGGTGTGTGTAGGTGATGCTGCATAGCGGTGTGTGTATTGTGTAATCTCAGTGTGTTGTCTGGTGTGTAGGTGATGCTGATAGCGGTGTGTGTATTGTGTAATCTCAGTGTGTTGTCTCTGGTGTGTGTAGGTGATGCTGGATAGCGGTGTGTGTATTGTGTAATCTCAGTGTGTTGTCTCTGGTGTGTGTAGGTGATGCTGGATAGCGGTGTGTGTATTGTGTAATCTCAGTGTGTTGTCTCTGGTGTGTGTAGGTGATGCTGGATAGCGGTGTGTGTATTGTGTAATCTCAGTGTGTTGTCTCTGGTGTGTGTAGGTGATGCTGGATAGCGGTGTGTGTATTGTGTAATCTCAGTGTGTGGTGTCTGGTGTGTGTAGGTGATGCTGGATAGCGGTGTGTGTATTGTGTAATCTCAGTGTGTTGTCTGGTGTGTGTAGGTGATGCTGGATAGCGGTGTGTGTATTGTGTAAGCTCAGTGTGTTGTCTCTGGTGTGTGTAGGTGATGCTGGATAGCGGTGTGTGTATTGTGTAATCTCAGTGTGTTGTCTGGTGTGTGTAGGTGATACTGGATAGCGGTGTGTGTATTGTGTAATCTCAGTGTGTTGTCTCTGGTGTGTGTAGGTGATGCTGGATAGCAGTGTGTGTATTGTGTAATCTCAGTGTGTTGTCTCTGGTGTGTGTAGGTGATGCTGGATAGCGGTGTGTGTATTGTGTAATCTCAGTGTGTTGTCTCTGGTGTGTGTGTAGGTGATGCTGGATAGCGGTGTGTGTATTGTGTAATCTCAGTGTGTTGTCTGGTGTATGTAGGTGATGCTGGATAGCGGTGTGTGTATTGTGTAATCTCAGTGTGTTGTCTCTGGTGTGTGTAGGTGATGCTGGATAGCGGTGTGTGTATTGTGTAATCTCAGTGTGTTGTCTCTGGTGTGTGTAGGTGATGCTGGATAGCGGTGTGTGTATTGTGTAATCTCAGTGTGTTGTCTGGTGTGTGTAGGTGATGCTGGATAGCGGTGTGTGTATTGTGTAATCTCAGTGTGTTGTCTGGTGTGTGTAGGTGATGCTGGATAGCGGTGTGTGTATTGTGTAATCTCAGTGTGTTGTCTCTGGTGTGTGTAGGTGATGCTGGATAGCGGTGTGTGTATTGTGTAATCTCAGTGTGTTGTCTCTGATGTGTATTGTGTGTGTAGGTGATGCTGGATAGCGGTGTGTGTATTGTGTAATCTCAGTGTGTTGTCTGGTGTGTGTAGGTGATGCTGGATAGCGGTGTGTGTATTGTGTAATCTCAGTGTGTTGTCTGGTGTGTGTAGGTGATGCTGGATAGCGGTGTGTGTATTGTGTAATCTCAGTGTGTTGTCTCTGGTGTGTGTAGGTGATGCTGGATAGCGGTGTGTGTATTGTGTAATCTCAGTGTGTTGTCTGGTGTGTGTAGGTGATGCTGGATAGCGGTGTGTGTATTGTGTAATCTCAGTGTGTTGTCTGGTGTGTGTAGGTGATGCTGGATAGCGGTGTGTGTATTGTGTAATCTCAGTGTGTTGTCTGGTGTGTGTAGGTGATGCTGGATAGCGGTGTGTGTATTGTGTAATCTCAGTGTGTTGTCTGGTGTGTGTAGGTGATGCTGGATAGCGGTGTGTGTATTGTGTAATCTCAGTGTGTTGTCTGGTGTGTGTAGGTGATGCTGGATAGCGGTGTGTGTATTGTGTAATCTCAGTGTGTTGTCTGGTGTGTGTAGGTGATGCTGGATAGCGGTGTGTGTATTGTGTAATCTCAGTGTGTTGTCTCTGGTGTGTGTAGGTGATGCTGGAACAGATGCAGGGTCTGATGCACCTGGAGTTGGCCGGTTGTAATGACTTCACTGAGGCCGGTCTGTGGTCCAGCCTGAACGCACGGCTCACCTCGCTCAGCGTCAGCGACTGTATCAACGTAGCAGACGACGCCATCGCTGCCATCTCACAGCTACTGCCCAACCTGTCAGAGCTCAGCCTGCAGGCCTACCACGTAACCGACACAGCCATGGCTTACTTCACAGCCAAACAGGTAGGTTACAATCCTACACACTTATAGAGAGCACACAGCTACTGGTACACACACACACACGTCTTCCCTTCCCCCTCTCCCCGTCCTCTCTGTAGGCCCGCAGATCAGTTCCCCTACCGGCCGGAGGGGCCGCCATTGATCATACATGTCACGTACATTTTTTTTGTAGAATTGCATGAAGTTATTATAAAATCGGAAAGTCTTCTCTCCGCTGCCGTGGAAAAATGTGTAGAACTGCAGGAAATGGACCTGTTTTTCCTTCAAGAGAGGGGTCACTGAAAGGCTCATGATGATGAGTTCAGATTACTGTGGTCCTCTCATGATGAGTTACTGTGGTCCTCTCATGATGAGTTACTGTGGTCCTCTCATGATGAGTTACTGTGGTCCTCTCATGATGAGTTACTGTGGTCCTCTCATGATGAGTTACTGTGGTCCTCTCATGATGAGTTACTGTGGTCCTCTCATGATGAGTTACTGTGGTCCTCTCATGATGAGTTCAGATTACTGTGGTCCTCTCATGATGAGTTACTGTGGTCCTCTCATGATGAGTTACTGTGGTCCTCTCATGATGAGTTACTGTGGTCCTCTCATGATGAGTTACTGTGGTCCTCTCATGATGAGTTACTGTGGTCCTCTCATGATGAGTTACTGTGGTCCTCTCATGATGAGTTACTGTGGTCCTCTCATGATGAGTTACTGTGGTCCTCTCATGATGAGTTACTGTGGTCCTCTCACGATGAGTTACTGTGGTCCTCTCACGATGAGTTACTGTGGTCCTCTCATGATGAGTTACTGTGGTCCTCTCATGATGAGTTACTGTGGTCCTCTCATGATGAGTTACTGTGGTCCTCTCATGATGAGTTACTGTGGTCCTCTCATGATGAGTTACTGTGGTCCTCTCATGATGAGTTACTGTGGTCCTCTCATGATGAGTTACTGTGGTCCTCTCATGATGAGTTACTGTGGTCCTCTCATGATGAGTTACTGTGGTCCTCTCATGATGAGTTACTGTGGTCCTCTCATGATGAGTTACTGTGGTCCTCTCATGATGAGTTCAGATTACTGTGGTCCTCTCATGATGAGTTCAGATTACTGTGGTCCTCTCATGATGAGTTCAGATTACTGTGGTCCTCTCACGATGAGTTACTGTGGTCCTCTCATGATGAGTTACTGTGGTCCTCTCATGATGAGTTCAGATTACTGTGGTCCTCTCATGATGAGTTACTGTGGTCCTCTCATGATGAGTTACTGTGGTCCTCTCATGATGAGTTCAGATTACTGTGGTCCTCTCATGATGAGTTACTGTGGTCCTCTCATGATGAGTTACTGTGGTCCTCTCATGATGAGTTCAGATTACTGTGGTCCTCTCATGATGAGTTACTGTGGTCCTCTCATGATGAGTTACTGTGGTCCTCTCATGATGAGTTACTGTGGTCCTCTCATGATGAGTTACTGTGGTCCTCTCATGATGAGTTACTGTGGTCCTCTCATGATGAGTTCAGATTACTGTGGTCCTCTCATGATGAGTTCAGATTACTGTGGTCCTCTCATGATGAGTTCAGATTACTGTGGTCCTCTCATGATGAGTTCAGATTACTGTGGTCCTCTCATGGTGAGTTCAGATTATTGTGGTCCTCTCATGATGAGTTCAGATTACTGTGGTCCTCTCATGATGAGTTTAGATTACTGTGGTCCTCTCACGATGAGTTCAGATTACTGTGGTCCTCTCATGATGAGTTCAGATTACTGTGGTCCTCTCATGATGAGTTCAGATTACTGTGGTCCTCTCATGATGAGTTCAGATTACTGTGGTCCTCTCATGATGAGTTCAGTTACTGTGGTCCTCTCACGATGAGTTCAGTTACTGTGGTCCTCTCATGATGAGTTCAGTTACTGTGGTCCTCTCATGATGAGTTCAGATTACTGTGGTCCTCTCATGATGAGTTCAGATTACTGTGGTTCTCTCACGATGAGTTCAGATTACTGTGGTCCTCTCATGATGAGTTCAGATTACTGTGGTCCTCTCATGATGAGTATAATCCTAAACCTCATTATCTCTCTCTCTCTCTTTCTCTCCCTGTCTCTTGCTCTTTCTCTCTCTCTCTCCCTGTCTCTTGCTCTTTCTCTCTCTCTCCCTGTCTCTTGCACTCTCTCTCTCCCTCCCTCCCTCCCTCCCTCCCTCCCTCCCTCCCTCCCTCCCTCCCTCCCTCCCTCCCTCCCTCCCTCCCTCCCTCCCTCCCGACCCCCTCCCTCCCGCCCCCCCCCGTCCCTCCCTCCCCCTCAGGGCTACACCACTCACACGCTGCGTCTCCACTCGTGTTGGGAGATCACCAACCATGGTGTGGTTAACATGGTCCACAGCCTGCCCAACCTCACGGCTCTGAGCCTGTCAGGCTGCTCTAAAATCACTGATGACGGGGTGGAGCTAGTAGCAGAGAACCTGAGGAAGCTGCGGAGCCTGGACCTCTCCTGGTGCCCACGCATCACAGACATGGCCCTGGAGTACATCGCCTGTGACCTCCACAAACTAGAGGAGCTGGTACTGGACAGGTGAGAGTGGAGTATAGTAGAGTATAGTATAGTAGGGTATAGGGTGTAGTATAGTAGTGTGTAGTATAGTAGGGTATAGTAGGGTGTAGTATAGTAGTGTGTATTATAGTAGGGTATAGGGTGTAGTATAGTAGTGTGGAGTATAGTAGTATAGTAGTGTGTAGTATAGTAGGGTATAGGGTGTAGTATAGTAGTGTGGAGTATAGTAGTGTGTAGTATAGTAGGGTGTAGTATAGTAGTGTGTATTATAGTAGGGTATAGGGTGTAGTATAGTAGTGTGTATTATAGTAGGGTATAGGGTGTAGTATAGTAGTGTGGAGTATAGTAGTATAGTAGTGTGTAGTATAGTAGGGTATAGGGTGTAGTATAGTAGTGTGGAGTATAGCATGAAGTAGTATAGCTGTGTGTGTTGGGGGGGTCTGGGATCTACTGAGTACAGGTCTATACTACCTTATTTCAGAAAGAAAACCAGTATAGTATAAAAAGTATCATTATGTTCACTCTCTTTCTCTGTCTCTCTCCCCCTCTCTCTCCCCCTCTCTCTCCCCCCCTCTCTCTCTCTCTCTCTGTCTCTCTGTCTCTCTGTCTCTCTGTCTCTCTGTCTCTCTGTCTCTCTGTCTCTCTCTCTCTCTGTCTCTCTGTCTCTGTCTCTCTCTGTCTCTCTCTGTCTCTCTGTCTCTGTCTCTCTGTCTGTCTCTCTGTCTCTCTCTCTCTCTGTCTCTCTGTCTCTGTCTCTCTGTCTGTCTCTCTCGCTCTCTCTCTCTCTCTCTCTCTCTCTCTCTCTCTGTCTCTCTCTCCAGATGTGTGAGGATTACAGATACAGGTCTAGGTTACCTGTCCACCATGTCTTCTTTGAGGAGTCTCTACCTGCGCTGGTGCTGTCAGGTACAGTACACACCAGACCCTTACACCAGGGATCATCAACTAGATTCAGACAGGAACATAATTACAAATCATTTGTAGACTGCTAATTGACCTCCAGAAGCCCAAACAGATATAATATTGGTCTAAAACACAATCATTTCAAACCTAAGAATCACATACACTTAGTGGCCAGTTTATTAGGTACACCCATCTAGTACCTAGTCGGACCCTTTGCTTTCAGAACAGCCTGAATTTTCTGGGAATGGAAACGTTGCTCAATTGGTATCAAGGGACCTAACGTGCGCCAGTAAAACATTCCCCACACCAGTACAACACCACCACCACCACCACCAGCCTGTACCGTTGACACCAGGCAGGATGTGGTCATGGACTCACTCTGCTTACGCCCAATCCTGACTCTCTCTTCAGTTCAGTTTCCTCTCTTCAATCCGTGACAAGGATTGACGAGATGTCCGTTCTGAGATGCCGTTCTGCACACCACTGTTGTACAGCTCCGTTGTTTGCCTGTTTGTGGCCCGTCTGTCAGCTTGCATGATTCTTGCCAGTCTCTTTCATCAATTAGTCGTTCTCGCCCAAAGGACAGCCGCTGACAGTTGTTTTGCTTTTTGTGGCACCGTTCTCGGTAAACCCTAGACATGGTCGTGCTTTTTGTGGCACCGTTCTCGGTAAACCCTAGACATGGTCGTGCTTTTTGTGGCACCGTTCTCGGTAAACCCTAGACACTGTCCTGCGTGAAAAAAGCCCAGGAAGCCGGATGTTTCTGAGATACAGGAATCGACGATCATACCACGTTCGAAATCGCTTAAATCACATGTTTTAAGGCCATTATAATTTTCAATCAAACAGTAACTGAATGCCTTGATGCCTGTCTGCCTGCTCTATACAACAAGCCACGACCACGTGACTCACTGTCTGTAGGAGCGAACCATTTTGGTGGGAGGTGTACCTAATAACCTGGACCTAATACACTGGGAATAAGTAGATGTACTCAATTACAATCAATTGGAGCTGCTTTGTGTTTTTACAGTCTTTTATGCCCAACAATAAAAAATAAATTAAAAGGGTTTTGTTAAGTTGGGGCCCTACACCCTACACCCTACACACTAAACCCTTTATACACTACACCCTAGACCCTACACACTAAACCCTTTATACTAATACACTACACCCTACACACTAAACCCTTTATACACTACACCCTAGACCCTACACACTAAACCCTTTATACACTATACACTACACCCTACACACTAAACCCTTTATACTAATACACTACACCCTAGACCCTACACACTAAACCCTTTATACTAATACACTACACCCTACACACTAAACCCTTTATACTAATACACTACACCCTACACACTAAACCCTTTATACTAATACACTACACCCTAGACCCTACACACTAAACCCTTTATACTAATACACTACACCCTAGACCCTACACACTAAACCCTTTATACTAATACACTACACCCTAGACCCTACACACTAAACCCTTTATACTAATACACTACACCCTAGACCCTACACACTAAACCCTTTATACTAATACACTACACCCTAGACCCTACACACTAAACCCTTTATACTAATACACTACACCCTAGACCCTACACACTAAACCCTTTATACACTACACCCTAGACCCTACACACTAAACCCTTTATACTAATACACTACACCCTAGACCCTACACACTAAACCCTTTATACACTACACCCTAGACCCTACACACTAAACCCTTTATACTAATACACTACACCCTAGACCCTACACACTAAACCCTTTATACACTACGCCCTAGACCCTACACACTAAACCCTTTATACTAATACCCTACACCCTAGACCCTAGACCCTACACACTAAACCCTTTATACACTACACCCTAGACCCTACACACTAAACCCTTTATACTACACCCTACACCCTACACACTAAACCCTTTATACACTACACCCTAGACCCTACACACTAAACCCTTTATACACTACACTACCCTAGACCCTACACACTAACCCCTTATACACTACACACTACACCCTACACACTAAACCCTTTATACTAAATACACTACACCCTACACACTAAACCATGTATACACTACTAGACCCTACACACTAAACCCTTTATACTAATACACTACACCCTAGACCCTACACAAAAAAACCTTTATACTAATACACTACACCCACCCTACACACTAAACCCTTTATACTAATACACTACACCCTACACACTAAACCATTTATACACTACACCCTAGACCCTACACACTAAACCCTTTATACTAATACACTACACCCTACACACTAAACCCTTTATACTAATACACTACACCCTACACACTAAACTAAACCCTTTATACACTACACCCTAGACCCTACACACTAAACCCTTTATACTAATACACCCTAGACCCTACACACTAAACCCTTTATACTAATACCCTACACCCTAGACCCTAGACCCTACACACTAAACCCTTTATACACTACACCCTAGACCCTACACACTAAACCCTTTATACTATACCCTACACCCTACACACTAAACCCTTTATACACTACACCCTAGACCCTACACACTAAACCCTTTATACTAATACACTACACCCTACACACTAAACCCTTTATACTAATACACTACACCCTACACACTAAACCCTTTATACTAATACACTACACCCTAGACCCTACACACTAAACCCCTTATACACTACACCCTAGACCCTACACACTAAACCCTTTATACTAATACACTACACCCTACACACTAAACCCTTTATACTAATACACTACACCCTAGACCCTACACACTAAACCCTTTATACTAATACACTACGCCCTAGACCCTACACACTAAACCCCTTATACACTACACCCTAGACCCTACACACTAAACCCTTTATACTAATACACTACACCCTACACACTAAACCCTTTATACTAATACACTACACCCTAGACCCTACACACTAAACCCTTTATACACTACACCCTACACACTAAACCCTTTATACTAATACACTACACCTTAGACCCTACACACTGTAGTGTGTGTGTGTGTGTGTGTGTGTGTGTGTGTGTGTGTGTGTGTGTGTGTGTGTGTGTGTGTGTGTGTGTGTGTGTGATGTCTATACTAATACACTACACCCTAGACCCTACACACTAAACCCTTTATACACTACACCCTAGACCCTACACACTAAACCCTTTATACACTACACCCTAGACCCTACACACTAAACCCTTTATACTAATACACTACACCCTAGACCCTACACACTAAACCCTTTATACTAATACACTACACCTTAGACCCTACACACTAAAACCCCTATACTAATACACTACACCCTAGACCCTACACACTAAACCCTTTATACACTACACCCTAGACCCTACACACTAAACCCTTTATACTAATACACTACACCCTAGACCCTACACACTAAACCCTTTATACACTACACCCTAGACCCTACACACTAAACCCTTTATACTAATACACTACACCCTAGACCCCACACACTAAACCCTTTATACTAATACACTACACCCTAGACCCTACACACTAAACCCTTTATACTAATACACTACACCCTAGACCCTACACACTAAACCCTTTATACACTACACCCTAGACCCTAGACCCTACACACTAAACCCTTTATACA
>NW_026280544.1:32500-55984 GCF_023373465.1 Oncorhynchus keta
GGTCTACAGGTTTACCTGGTCTGCATGTTTATCTGGTCTGCATGTTTACCTGGTCTACATGTGTACCTGGTCTGCATGTTTACTTGGTCTACAGGTTTACCTGGTCTACAGGTTTACCTGGTCTACATGTTTACCTGGTCTACAGGTTTACCTCGTCTGCATGTTTACCTGGTCTACAGGTTTACCTGGTCTGCATGTTTACCTGGTCTACAGGTTTACCTGGTCTACATGTTTACCTGGTCTGCATATTTACCTGGTCTACAGGTTTACCTGGTCTACAGGTTTACCTGGTCTGCATGTTTATCTGGTCTGCATGTTTACCTGGTCTACATGTGTACCTGGTCTGCATGTTTACTTGGTCTACAGGTTTACCTGGTCTACAGGTTTACCTGGTCTACATGTTTACCTGGTCTACAGGTTTACCTGGTCTACAGGTTTACCTGGTCTACATGTTTACCTGGTCTGCATATTTACCTGGTCTACAGGTTTACCTGGTCTACATGTACAGTGCATTCGTAAAATATTCAGACCCCTTGACTTTTTCCACATATTGTTACGTTACAGCCTTATTCTAAAATGGATTAAACAGTTTTTTCCCTCCACCTCATCAATCTACACACAATACCCCATAATGACATCACAATACCCCATAATGACATCACAATACCCCATAATGACATCACAATACCCCATAATGACATCACAATACCCCATAATGACATCACAATACTCCATAATGACATCACAATACTCCATAATGACATCACAATACTCCATAATGACATCACAATACCCCATAATGACATCACAATACCCCATAATGACATCACAATACTCCATAATGACATCACAATACCCCATAATGACATCACAATACCCCATAATGACAAACAAAAAACAGGTTTTTAGAATATTTTGCAAATATCACATTTACATAAGTATTCAGACCCTTTAATCAGTACTTTGTTGAAGCACCTTTGGCAGCGACTACAGCCTCGAGTCTTCTTGGGTATGACGCTACAAGCTTGGCACAGCTGTATTTGGGGAGTTTCTCCCATTCTTCTCTGCAGATCCTCTCAAGCTCTGTCAGGTTGGATGGGGAGCATTGCTGCACAGCTATTTTCAGGTCTCTCCAGAGATGTTCGATCGGGTTCAAGTCCGGACTCTGGCTGGGCCACTCAAGGACATTGAGAGACTTGTCCCAAAGCCACTCCCGAGTTGTCTTTGCTGTGTGCTTAGGGTCATTGTCCTGTTGGAAGCTATAGAGCAGGTTTTCTTCAAGGATCTCTCTACTTTGCTCTGTTCATCTTTCCCTCAATCCTGACTAGTCTCCCAGTCCCTGCTGCTAAAAAACATCCCCACAGCATGATGCTGCCACCACCATGCTTCACTGTAGGGATGCTGCCAGGTCTCCTCCAGATGTGACACTTGGCATTCAGGCCAAAGAGTTCAATCTTGGTTTCATCAGACGAGAGAATCTTGTTTCTCATGGTCTGAAAGTCCTTTAGATGCCTTTTGGCAAACTACAAACTGGCTGTCATGTGCCTTTTCCTGAGGAGTGGCTTCTGTCTGACCATAAAGGCCTGGAGTGGTGCAGAGATGGTTGTCCTTCTGGAAGGTTCTCCCATCTCCACAGAGGAACTATGGAGCTCTGTCAGAGTGATCATTGGGTTCTTGGTCACATCCCTGACCAAAGCCCTTCTCCCCAATGGCTCAGTTTGGCCGGGCGGCCAGCCCTAGGAAGAGTCTTGGTGGTTCCAAACTTCTTCCATTTTAAGAATGATGGAAGGCCACTATGTTCTTGGGGACCTTTAATGCTGCAGAATTTATTATTTTACTCTTCCCCAGATCTGTGCCTCGACACAATCCTGTCTTCACGTTCTACGGACAATTCCTTCGACCTCATGGCTTGGTTTTTGCTCTGACATGCCATGTCAACTGTGGGACCTTATATAGACAGGTTTGTGCCTTTCCAAATCATGTCCAATCAATTGCATTTACCACAGCTGGACTCCAATCAAGTTGTAGAAACATCTCAAGGATGATCAATGGAAACAGGATACACTTGAGTTCAATTTCAAGTGTCATAGCAAAGGGTCTGAATACTTATGTAAAGAAGGTATTTCTGTATTTTTGTGTGTTTTTTTCCCAAATCCATTTTAGAATAAGCTGGCATAACTTTGGTTTGCCCTCACCACACAGTCGTCATAGGAACTCTCTCTTCCTCTCTGCTATGACCCCTCCAGTCCAAACCCTCATAGGAACTACTGGCCTTTGGTTTGACCCCACCACACAAACGTTCCTCTCTCTTCTTCCTCTCTGCTATGACCCCTCCAGTCCAAACCCTCATAGGAACTACTGGCCTTTGGTTTGACCCTCCACCAAACCCTCATAGGAACTCTCTCTTCCTCTCTGTTATGACCCCTCCAGTCCAAACCCTCATAGGAACTACTGGCCTTTGGTTTGACCCCTCCAGTCCAAACCCTCTAGGAACTCTCTTCCTCTCTGCTATGACCCCTCCAGTCCAAACCCTCATAGGAACTACTGGCCTTTGGTTTGACCCCTCCACACAAACCCTCTAGGAACTCTGGCCCTCTCTGTTATGACCCCTCCAGTCCAAACCCTCATAGGAACTACTGGCCTTTGGTTTGATCCTCCACCAAACAGTCATTCCCTCTCTCTTCCTCTCTGTTATGACCCCTCCAGTCCAAACCCTCATAGGAACTACTGGCCTTTGGTTTGATCACCACCAGTCCAAAGTCATTCCCTACTCTCTTCCTCTCTGTTATGACCCCTCCAGTCCAAACCCTCATAGGAACTACTGGCCTTTGGTTTGACCGCCACCAAACAGTCATTCCCTCTCTTCCTCTCTGTTATGACCCCTCCAGTCCAAACCCTCATAGGAACTACTGGCCTTTGGTTTGACCAGTCCAAACCCTCATAGGTCGTTCCAAACCCCTAGGAACTACTCTTCCTCTCTGCTATGACCCCTCCAGTCCAAACGCAGATAGTCTGAACAGGGACAGAGGTCATCCAGGAGCTGGCATGTCCTCCTTCTCATCCATACTGAGGACACTTCAAAGGAACCAACACACACGCACATGCATGCACACACACACACACACACACCACACACACACACACACACACACACACACACACACACACACACACACACACACACACACACACACACACACTCTTCCTCTACCTGGCTGGGTTAATCTATATGGTATTCTATAGAAGGAGAGAGTTCAGTATATCATCTCTGACTACAGTACATTAATCATCTCTGACTACAGGCTACAGCACATGAATTATCTCTGACTACAGTACTTGAATCATCTCTGACTACAGTACATGAATCATCTCTGACTACAGTACATTAATCATCTCTGACTACAGTAAATGAATAATCTCTGACTACAGTACATGAATAATCTCTGACTACAGTACATTAATCATCTCTGACTACATGTACATTAATAATCTCTGACTACAGGCTACAGCACATGAATTATCTCTGACTACAGTACTTGAATCATCTCTGACTACAGTACATGAATCAACTCTGACTACAGTACATGAATCATCTCTGACTACAGTACATGAATAATCTCTGACTACAGTACATTAATCATCTCTGACTACAGCACATTAATCATCTCTGACTACAGGCTACAGCACATGAATTATCTCTGACTACAGTACTTGAATCATCTCTGACTACAGTACATGAATCATCTCTGACTACAGTCTACAGTACATGAATCATCTCTGACTACAGTACATGAATAATCTCTGACTACAGCACATGAATCATCTCTGACTACAGTACATTAATCATCTCTGACTACAGTACATGAATCATCTCTGACTACAGTACATTAATAATATCTGACTACAGTACATTAGTCATCTCTGACTACCCCACATTAATCACCTCTGACTACAGTCCTTGAATCATCTCTGACTACAGTACATGAATCAACTCTGACTACAGTACATGAATCATCTCTGACTACAGTCTACAGTACATGAATCATCTCTGACTACAGTACATTAATAATCTCTGACTACAGTACATTAATAATCTCTGACTACAGCACATGAATCATCTCTGACTACAGTACATTAATCATCTCTGACTACAGTACATTAATCATCTCTGACTACAGTACATTAGTCATCTCTGACTACAGTCTACAGTACATTAATCATCTCTGACTATAGTACATGAATCATCTCTGACTACAGTACATTAATCATCTCTGACTACAGTACATGAATCATCTCTGACTACAGTACATGAATCATCTCTGACTACAGTACATTAATCATCTCTGACTACAGTACATTAATAATCTCTGACTACAGTGCATTAATCATCTCTGACTACAGTACATGAATCATCTCTGACTACAGTACATTAATAATCTCTGACTACTGGTACATTAATCATCTCTGACTACAGTACATTAATCATCTCTGACTACAGTACATTAATCATCTCTGACTACAGGCTACAGTACATGAATCATCTCTGACTACAGTACATTAATCATCTCTGACTACAGGCTCCAGTAAATTAATCATCTCTGACTACAGTACATGAATAATCTCTGACTACAGTACATGAATAATCTCTGACTACAGGCTACAGTAAATTAATCATCTCTGACTACAGGCTACAGTAAATTAATCATCTCTGACTACAGTACCATGAATCATCTCTGTCTACAGTACCATTAATCATCTCTGACTACAGTACATTAATCATCTCTGACTACAGGCTACAGTAAATTAATCATCTCTGACTACAGTACATGAATCATCTCTGTCTACAGTACATTAATCATCTCTGTCTACAGTACATTAATCATCTCTGTCTACAGTACATTAATCATCTCTGACTACAGTACATTAATCATCTCTGACTACAGGCTACAGCACATGAATTATCTCTGACTACAGTACTTGAATCATCTCTGACTACAGTACATTAATCATCTCTGACTACAGTACATTAATCATCTCTGACTACAGTACATTAATCATCTCTGACTACAGTACATTAATCATCTCTGACTACAGTACATTAATCATCTCTGACTACAGGCTACAGCACATGAATTATCTCTGACTACAGTACTTGAATCATCTCTGACAACAGTACATTAATCATCTCTGACTACCCCACATCCAATCATCTCTGACTACAGGCTACAGCACATTAATCATCTCTGACTACAGTACGTTAATCATCTCTGACAACAGTACATGAATCATCTCTGACTACAGTACATTAATCATCTCTGACTACAGTACATTAATCATCTCTGACTACAGCACATTAATCATCTCTGACTACAGCACATTAATCATCTTTGACTACAGTACATTAATCATCTCTGACTACAGTACATTAATCATCTCTGACTACAGTACATTAATCATCTCTGACTACAGGCTACAGCACATGAATCATCTCTGACTACAGTACATGAATAATCTCTGACTACAGTGCATGAATGATCTCTGACTACAGTACATTAGTCATGTCTGACTACAGTACATTAATCATCTCTGACCCTACAGTACATTAATCATCTCTGACTACAGAACATGATTAACTCTGACTACAGAACATGATTAACTCTGACTACAGTACATTAATCATCTCTGACTACAGGCTCCAGTAAATTAATCATCTCTGACTACAGTACATGAACCATCTCTGTCTACAGTAAATTAATCATCTCTGACTACAGTACATGAATAATCTCTGACTACAGGCTCCAGTCCAAATTAATCATCTCTGACTACAGTACATGAATCATCTCTGTCTACAGTACATGAATAATCTCTGACTACAGGCTACAGTAAATTAATCATCTCTGACTATGAGGCTACAGTCCAAATTAATCATCTCTGACTACAGCCACCATGAATCATCTCTGTCTACAGTACATGAATCATCTCTGACTACAGTACTTGAATCATCTCTGACTACAGTACATTAATCATCTCTGACTACAGAACATGATTAACTCTGACCACACAGTACATTAATCATCTCTGACTAGACCTACAGTAAATTAATCATCTCTGACTACAGTACATGAACCATCTCTGTCTACAGTAAATTAATCATCTCTGACTACAGTACATGAATAATCTCTGACTACAGTACATGAATAATCTCTGACTACAGGCTACAGTAAATTAATCATCTCTGTTTACAGGCTACAGTAAATTAATCATCTCTGACTACAGTCCATGAATCATCTCTGTCTACAGTACATTAATCATCTCTGACTACAGTACATTAATCATCTCTGACTACAGGCTACAGTAAATTAATCATCTCTGACTACAGTACCCTCATGAATCATCTCTGTCTACAGTACATTAACCTCATCTCTGTCTACAGTACATTAATCATCTCTGTCTGACAGTACATTAATCATCTCTGACTACAGTACATTAATCATCTCTGACTACAGGCTACAGCACATGAATTATCTCTGACTACAGTAGTTGAATCATCTCTGACTACAGTACATTAATCATCTCTGACTACAGTACATTAATCATCTCTGACTACAGTACATTAATCATCTCTGACTACAGTACATTAATCATCTCTGACTACAGTACATTAATCATCTCTGACTACAGGCTACAGCACATGAATTATCTCTGACTACAGTACTTGAATCATCTCTGACAACAGTACATTAATCATCTCTGACTACACACATGAATCATCTCTGACTACAGGCTACAGCACATTAATCATCTCTGACTACAGGCCTTTCATCTCTGACCAACAGTACCTGAATCATCTCTGACTACAGTACATTAATCATCTCTGACTACAGTACATTAATCATCTCTGACTACAGCACATTAATCATCTCTGACTACAGCACATTAATCATCTTTGACTACAGTACATTAATCATCTCTGACTACAGTACATTAATCATCTCTGACTACAGTACATTAATCATCTCTGACTACAGGCTACAGTCCAAACACAGATATGAATCATCCTGACTACAGTACATGAATAATCTCTGACTACAGTGCATGAATGATCTCTGACTACAGTACATTAGTCATGTCTGACTACAGTACATTAATCATCTCTGACTACAGTCCATTAATCATCTCTGACTACAGAACATGATTAACTCTGACTACAGAACATGATTAACTCTGACTACAGTACATTAATCATCTCATGAACTACTGGCTACAGTAAATTAATCATCTCTGACTACAGTACATGAACCATCTCTGTCTACAGTAAATTAATCATCTCTGACTACAGTACAGTGAATAATCTCTGACTACAGGCTACAGTAAATTAATCATCTCTGACTACAGTACATGAATCATCTCTGTCTACAGTACATGAATAATCTCTGACTACAGGCTACAGTAAATTAATCATCTTTGGTTTGACAGGCTACAGTAAATTAATCATCTCTGACTACAGTACATGAATCATCTCTGTCTACAGTACATGAATCATCTCTGACTACAGTACTTGAATCATCTCTGACTACAGTACAAATCATCTCTGACTACAGAACATGATTAACTCTGACACACAGTACATTAATCATCTCTGACTAGAGGCTACAGTAAATTAATCATCTCTGACTACAGTACATGAACCATCTCTGTCTACAGTAAATTAATCATCTCTGACTACAGTACATGAATAATCTCTGACTACAGTACATGAATAATCTCTGACTACAGGCTACAGTAAATTAATCATCTCTGACTACAGGCTCCAGTCCAAATTAATCATCTCTGACTACAGTACATGAATCATCTCTGTCTACAGTACATTAATCATCTCTGTCTACAGTACATTAATCATCTCTGACTACAGTACATTAATCATCTCTGACTACAGGCTACAGCACATGAATCATCTCTGACTCCAGTCCAAACCCTTGAATCATCTCTGACTACAGTACATTAATCATCTCTGACTACAGAACATGATTAACTCTGACTACAGTACATTAATCATCTCTGACTACAGGCTACAGTAAATTAATCATCTCTGACTACAGTACATGAACCATCTCTGTCTACAGTAAATTAATCATCTCTGACTACAGTACATGAATAATCTCTGACTACAGTACATGAATAATCTCTGACTACAGGCTACAGTAAATTAATCATCTCTGACTACAGGCTACAGTAAATTAATAATCTCTGACTACAGTACATGAATCATCTCTCTTCTACAGTACATTAATCATCTCTGACTACAGTACATTAATCATCTCTGACTACAGGCTACAGTAAATTAATCATCTCTGACTACAGTACATGAATAATCTCTGTCTACAGTACATTAATCATCTCTGTCTACAGTACATTAATCATCTCTGCTACAGTACATTAATCATCTCTGACTACAGGCTACAGCACATGAATTATCTCTGACTACAGTACTTGAATCATCTCTGATTCCAGTACATTAATCATCTCTGACTACAGTACATTAATCATCTCTGACTACAGTACATTAATCATCTCTGACTACAGGCTACAGTACATGAATCATCTCTGACTACAGTACATGAATCATCTCTGTCTACAGTACATTAATCATCTCTGTCTACAGTACATTAATCATCTCTGACTACAGTACATTAATCATCTCTGACTACAGGCTACAGCACATGAATCATCTCTGACTACAGTCCCTTGAATCATCTCTGACTACAGTACATTAATCATCTCTGACTACAGAACATGATTAACTCTGACTACAGTACATTAATCATCTCTGACTACAGGCTACAGTAAATTAATCATCTCTGACTACAGTACATGAACCATCTCTGTCTACAGTAAATTAATCATCTCTGACTACAGTACATGAATAATCTCTGACTACAGTACATGAATAATCTCTGACTACAGGCTACAGTAAATTAATCATCTCTGACTACAGGCTACAGTAAATTAATCATCTCTGACTACAGTACATGAATCATATCTGTCTACAGGACATTAATCATCTCTGACTACAGTCCATTAATCATCTCTGACTACAGGCTACAGTAAATTAATCATCTCTGACTACAGTACATGAATCATCTCTGTCTACAGTACATTAATCATCTCTGTCTACAGTACATTAATCATCTCTGTCTACAGTACATTAATCATCTCTGACTACAGTACATTAATCATCTCTGACTACAGTACTGGAATCATCTCTGACTACAGTACATTAATCATCTCGACTACAGTACATTAATCATCTCTGACTACAGTACATTAATCATCTCTGACTACAGGCTACAGCACCATGAATTATCTCTGACTACAGTACTTGAATCATCTCTGACTACAGTACATTAATCATCTCTGACTACAGGCTACAGCACATGCATTATCTCTGACTACAGTACTTGAATCATCTCTGACAACAGTACATTAATCATCTCTGACTACAGCACATGAATCATCTCTGACTACAGGCTACAGCACATTAATCATCTCTGACTACAGTACGTTAATCATCTTTGACAACAGTACATGAATCATCTCTGACTACAGTACATTAATCATCTCTGACTACAGCACATTAATCATCTCTGACTACAGCACATTAATCATCTTTGACTACAGTACATTAATCATCTCTGACTACAGTACATTAATCATCTCTGACTACAGTACATTAATCATCTCTGACTACAGTGCATGAATGATCTCTGACTACAGTACATTAGTCATGTCTGACTACAGGCTACAGTAAATTAATCATCTCTGACTACAGTACATTAATCATCTCTGACTACAGAACATGCATCATCACTGACTACAGAACATGATTAACTCTGACTACAGTACATTAGTCATGTCTGGCTACAGTAAATTAATCATCTCTGACTACAGTACATTAATCATCTCTGACTACAGGCTACAGCACATGAATCATCTCTGACTACAGTACATTAATCATCTCTGACTACAGTACATGAATCATATCTGACTACAGTCTACAGTACATGAATCATCTCTGACTACAGTACATGAATCATCTCTGACTACAGTACATTAATCATATCTGACTACAGGCTACATTACATTAATCATCTCTGACTACAGTACATGAATCATCTCTGACTACAGGCTACATTACAATGTGTGTGTGAGGAGAGGAAGCATTTTGTAGACTATTGAGAAGCAGTCATCCACAGAGGGGGTTGTTTCCTAATAATATGTCCTTTCTCCTGGATTGTTCACCCGTTTACTACTTCCCACAAATCTGAAAGCATTGGATTGGTGGAGACCTGGGCTAGTGGGAGTTTCCACCATGTTTCTCATACCAGTCATTTCCTGTCAAATCAGTCAAGGGAAGTGAACAAGTGCATATTTTTTTAAGGAAGGAGAGATAATTGGTTACACAACCATATGGGGAGAATCTTAATTGCATTTCCTTGATTTCCCCGCGTCCTCCTTCCAGAACCCATTCAATGAGAAGGTTCATCTCCTCTGTACCTTCTCATCCAAAAGGTTTTGACAAGGAGAGGAGAGAGGACATACAATTAAGATGCATGGACTTCCTGTGTTTCTCCTCTGTCCTGTCTGTCTCTGCAACACTTCTCCCCCTGCTGACCAACTCTGGTATCTCAGGAAAACTCATTATTCAGTCTGTGTTTCTCCTCTGTCCTGTCTGTCTCTGCACCACTCCTCCCCCTGCTGACCAACTCTGGTATCTCAGGAAAACTCATTATTCAGACTGTTTTTCTCCTCTGTCCTGTCTGTCTCTGCAACACTTCTCCCCCTGCTGACCAACTCTGGTATCTCAGGAAAACTCATTATTCAGACTGTGTTTCTCCTCTGTCCTGTCTGTCTCTGCACCACTCCTCCCCTGCTGACCAACTCTGGTATCTCAGGAAACTCATTATTCAGATTGAACGGAATGTTTGGATTGCTATATGAATATAATGATAGGATATTTAGAATGATGGAATGATAGAATGTTTAGAATGATAGAATGTTTAGAATGATAGAATGTTTAGAATGATATAATATTTAGAATGATAGAATATTTAGAATGATAGAATAGATAGAATGATCAAATATTTTGAATGATAGAATAGATATAATGATAGAATGATTGAATAGATAGAATATTTAGAATGATAGAATAGATATAATGATATAATAGATAATAAAATAATTAATTAAGATGAACTATATTAGAAAGCCAAGTCAGACTTTTTACCATCTACTATATTAGTCTGATCTCTCTTCCTCCTCTCTCTGCCTCCCTCCCCATCTCTCTCTTTCTCCTCTCTCTGCCTCCCCTCCCCATCTCTCTCTGCCTCCCTCCCCATCTCTCTCTTTCTCCTCTCTCTGCCTCCTCCCCATCTCTCTCTATCTCCTCTCTCTGCCTCCCTCCCCATCTCTCTCTTTCTCCTCTCTCTGCCCTCCCTCCCCATCTCTCTCTTCCTCCTCTCTCTGCCTCCCTCCCCATCTCTCTCTTTCTCCTCTCTGCCTCCCTCCCCATCTCTCTCTTTCTCCTCTCTCTGCCTCCCTCCCCATCTCTCTCTTCCTCCTCTCTCTGCCTCCCTCCCCATCTCTCTCTTTTCTCCTCTCTCTGCCTCCCTCCCCATCTCTCTCTATCTCCTCTCTCTGCCTCCCTCCCCATCTCTCTCTTTCTCCTCTCTCTGCCTCCCTCCCCATCTCTCTCTTCCTCCTCTCTCTGCCTCCCTCCCCATCTCTCTCTTTCTCCTCTCTCTGCCTCCCTCCCCATCTCTCTCTTTCTCCTCTCTCTGCCTCCCTCCCCATCTCTCTCTTCCTCCTCTCTCTGCCTCCCTCCCCATCTCTCTCTTTCTCCTCTCTCTGCCTCCCTCCCCATCTCTCTCTTCCTCCTCTCTCTGCCTCCCTCCCCATCTCTCTCTTTCTCCTCTCTCTGCCTCCTCCCCATCTCTCTCTTCTCCTCTCTCTGCCTCCCTCCCCATCTCTCTCTTTCTCCTCTCTCTGCCTCCCTCCCCATCTCTCTCTTCCTCCTCTCTCTGCCTCCCTCCCCATCTCTCTCTTTCTCCTCTCTCTCTGCCTCCCTCCCCATCTCTCTTCCTCCTCTGCCTCCCTCCCCATCTCTCTCTTTCTCCTCTCTCTGCCTCCCTCCCCATCTCTCTCTTCCTCCTCTCTCTGCCTCCCTCCCCATCTCTCTCTTTCTCCTCTCTCTGCCTCCCTCCCCATCTCTCTGCCTCCTCCCCTCTCTCTGCCTCCCTCCCCATCTCTCTCTTTCTCTCCTCTCTCTGCCTCCCTCCCCATCTCTCTCTTTCTCCTCTCTCTGCCTCCCTCCCCATCTCTCTCCTCCTCTCTCTGCCTCCTCCCCATCTCTCTCTTCCTCCTCTCTCTGCCTCCCTCCCCATCTCTCTCTTTCTCCTCTCTCTGCCTCCCTCCCCATCTCTCTCTTCCTCCTCTCTCTGCCTCCCTCCCCATCTCTCTCTTTCTCCTCTCTCTGCCTCCCTCCCCATCTCTCTCTCTTCTCTCTGCCTCCCTCCCCATCTCTCTCTTCCTCCTCTCTCTGCCTCCCTCCCCATCTCTCTCTTCCCTCCCTCTCTCTGCCTCCCTCCCCATCTCTCTCTTTCTCCTCTCTCTGCCTCCCTCCCCATCTCTCTCTTCCCTCCTCTCTCTGCCTCCCTCCCCATCTCTCTCTTCCTCCTCTCTCTGCCTCCCTCCCCATCTCTCTCTTTCTCCTCTCTCTGCCTCCCTCCCCATCTCTCTCTTCCTCCTCTCTCTGCCTCCCTCCCCATCTCTCTCTTCCTCCTCTCTCTGCCTCCCTCCCCATCTCTCTCTTTCTCCTCTCTCTCTGCCTCCCTCCCCATCTCTCTCTTCCTCCTCTCTCTGCCTCCCTCCCCATCTCTATCTTTCTCCTCTCTCTGCCTCCTCCCCATCTCTCTTTCTCCTCTCTCTGCCTCCCTCCCCATCTCTCTCTCTATCTCTCTGCCTCCCCTCCCCATCTCTCTTCCTCCCCTCTCTCTGCCTCCCTCCCCATCTCTCTCTTCCTCCTCTCTCTGCCTCCCTCCCCATCTCTCTCTTCCTCCTCTCTCTGCCCTCCCTCCCCATCTCTCTCTTTCTCCTCTCTCTGCCTCCCTCCCCATCTCTCTCTTCCTCCTCTCTCTGCCTCCCCTCCCCATCTCTCTCTTCCTCCTCTCTCTGCCTCCCTCCCCATCTCTCTCTTTCTCCTCTCTCTCTGCCTCCCTCCCCATCTCTCTCTTCCTCCTCTCTCTGCCTCCCTCCCCATCTCTCTCTTCCTCTCTCTCTGCCTCCTCCCCATCTCTCTCTTTCTCCTCTCTCTGCCTCCTCCCCATCTCTCTCTTCCTCCTCTCTGCCTCCCTCCCCATCTCTCTCTTTCTCCTCTCTCTGCCTCCCTCCCCCATCTCTCTCTGCCTTCCCCATCTCTCTCTGCCTCCCTCCCCATCTCTCTCTTTTCTCTCCTCTCTCTGCCTCCCTCCCCATCTCTCTCTTTCTCCTCTCTCTCTGCCTCCTCCCCATCTCTCTCTTCCCCTCTCTCTGCCTCCCTCCCCATCTCTCTCTTCCTCCTCTCTGCCTCCCTCCCCATCTCTCTCTTTCTCCTCTCTCTGCCTCCTCCCCATCTCTCTCTTTCTCCTCTCTCTGCCTCCTCCCCATCTCTCTCTTTCTCCTCTCTCTCTGCCTCCCTCCCCATCTCTCTCTTTCTCTCTCTCTGCCTCCCTCCCCATCTCTCTTTCTCCTTTCTCTGCCTCCCTCCCCATCTCTCTCTTTCTCCTCTCTCTGCCTCCCTCCCCATCTCTCTCTTTCTCCTCTCTCTGCCTCCCTCCCCATCTCTCTCTATCTCCCTCTCTCTGCCTCCTCCCCATCTCTCTCTTTCTCTCTTCTCTCATCCCTTTCTCTTTCTCCTCCCTCTCTCTCATGCTCTCTCCACCTCTCTCTATCTCTATCTCTCTGCTCCCCCAGGTTGTCCACTCCTAACCACTACAGGTCTATCTGGTTTGATCCAGATCCAGGATCTAGAGGAGTTGGAGTTGACCAACTGTCCTGGCGCCCACAGCCGAACTCTTCAAGTACTACTCACAACACCTGACACGCTGCATGGTCATCGAGTAGCCCCCGGGATACCATCACCCCCTCTAACCTACCACCTTATCCAACTACCAACTGACCTGCCTACCAATCCCCGACCCCAACTACCGACCACTCCATTACTTCAGCCCAACAAACGCAGAGGAGGAATGATGACGATGTCGATGGAGCCAGCCAGGATCTCTGCTCCAGCCAGGATCTCTGCTCCAGCTAGGATCTCTGCTCCAGCCAGGATCTCTGCTCCAGCCAGGATCTCTGCTCCAGCTAGGATCTCTGCTCCAGCCAGGATCTCTGCTCCAGCTAGGATCTCTGCTCCAGCCAGGATCTCTGCTCCAGCCAGGATCTCTGCTCCAGCCAGGATCTCTGCTCCAGCCAGGATCTCTGCTCCAGCCAGGATCTCTGCTCCAGCCAGGATAAACTCTTCCAGCCAGGATAAAAAGGAATTTTTAAGGAAAGGGATTTTTGTAGAGGGATAAACTATTTAAAATGTGAGCGCGGAGGATGTGATTGGATTGGAGGGATGTGAGCGCGGAGGATGTGAGCTGCGGAGGATGTGAGCGCGGAGGATGTGGCGCGGAGGGATGTTCTGTACAGACCAGATAGGACAGTTTAACATGGCTGTGATGGACTCCAAGTGGAGAAAGGGATAAGTCTGGGACGCACAGGATCATTGAACACACACACACACTGTACACACACACACTGTACACACACACACTGTACACACACACACACACACTGTACACACACACACACTGTACACACACACACACTGTACATACAGACACTGTACACACACACACACACACTGTACACACACACACACTGTACACACACACACACACACACACACTGTACACACACACACAAAGGAAACTCCACCCAGACGACCAGACGGTGACGTCAGACCCTCTCCTCTCCTCCATCTCCGTGTCTCTCTGTGTGAGAATGGGGCGACGTCAGACCCTCTCCTGTCCTCCATCTCCGTGTCTCTCCGACGTCAGACCCTCTCCTCTCCATGTCTTAGCAAAGAACTAAAGAAGAAAATGCCTCTGTGGAATAACGCGCCAGAGCTGCACGCTTTACCCGCTCGTTGTCATGCCGATTCATCTCTTTGTGTTGTTGATATTACCACTACTATTATTTTATTTTTGTAAACATTATTTTGTGAATCTGAGGACAACTGAGAATGAATTCCTGTGTGGAGGAGGATACGTGTCAGAGGCTTTACAGTACAGGACCAGGACAACTACACTACCCAGGAAACACTGGGGTTTTGGAACGTCAACCCTGATGATTCTACCCAGAGGTCACCTGATCAGACCCTGCAGAGGTCAGGACAGACTGAGACTACAGAGACTCTATTCCACTTTACATACACTAGCTGATGCTGATTGGTTATAAACTTGGCCTTACCAACCATTCTGTTTGCCCTTCCATTCTGTGGTCAGTTTAATATCAGTGGTTAGATGGGAGGAGGGCCGTTATATACATCCATTGTGCCATGGTTTTACCTCCCGCACCATGACTTACTTCAACGTCTTGATGCTATGTACCTGTCCGTTTACACACACACACCGTTACACACACACACACACACACACACACACACACACACACACACACACGCACACACACGGTCGTTGTGTCTCTGAATCAACTCAATACAAACTGACTCTGTGTGTGAAACCGAGGACGTTCCACAACGGTGATGGAGGTTAACGATGGCCTCCAGTTATATTGGAGATTTAAGACCAGGTTAACAACTGATACAGGGTCAGATATTTTGACTTTCTCCTAATGGCCAAGGTTAGGATGTGGGTAGAGCAAGCTGATCCTAGATCTGTGAATATGAGTCCCCTAATGGTTAAGGTTAGGATGTGGGTAGAGCAAGCTGATCCTAGATCTGTGAATATGAGCAACGTCTACCCTGACCACTACTACGACTGAGCCCTTTACCCAGCATGCTTTGTGGTCCTCATTCAAGATGGCGGCTCTGTCAAAAGGGCCAAGTTTTGCAGTCCTTGTAATAATCTCATTTCTATTATAAACTTCACCTGGTGAACCAGCTCTCCTTACTGCTGTGTGTGTGTGTGTGTGTGTGTGTGTGTGTGTGTGTGTGTGTGTGTGTGTGTGTGTGTGTGTGTGTGTGTGTGTGTGTGTGTGTGTGTGTGTGTGTGTGTGTGTGTGTGTGTGTGTGTGAGGGGGGGTCCTCAGCTTGCTTCCTTCTGAGGATTTGATTCATAATGACGTCCAGGATGAGTTGACTGTAACAGTTGATTCATAAGGACATCCAGGATGAGTTGACTGTAACAGTTGATTCATAATGACGTCCAGGTTGAGTTGACTGTAACAGTTGATTCATAAGGACATCCAGGATGAGTTGACTGTAACAGTTGATTCATAAGGACATCCAGGATGAGTTGACTGTAACAGTTGATTCATAATGACGTCCAGGATGAGTTGACTGTAACAGTTGATTCATAAGGACGTCCAGGATGAGTTGACTGTAACAGTTGATTCATAAGGACATCCAGGATGAGTTGACTGTAACAGTTGATTCATAATGACGTCCAGGATGAGTTGACTGTAACAGTTGATTCATAATGACGTCCAGGATGAGTTGACTGTAACAGTTGATTCATAAGGACATCCAGGTTGAGTTGACTGTAACAGTTGATTCATAATGACATCCAGGTTGAGTTGACTGTAACAGTTGATTCATAATGACATCCAGGATGAGTTGACTGTAACAGTTGATTCATAAGGACATCCAGGATGAGTTGACTGTAACAGTTGATTCATATGACATCCAGGATGAGTTGACTGTAACAGTTGATTCATAAGGACATCCAGGATGAGTTGACTGTAACAGTTGATTCATAAGGACATCCAGGATGAGTTGACTGTAACAGTTGATTCATTGACATCCAGGATGAGTTGACTGTAACAGTTGATTCATAATCCAGGATGAGTTGACTGTAACAGTTGATTCATAAGGACATCCAGGTTGAGTTGATTCTGACATAATGAGTTGATTCATAATGACGTCCAGGTTGAGTTGACTGTAACAGTTGATTCATAAGGACATCCAGGATGAGTTGACTGTAACAGTTGATTCATAAGGACATCCAGGATGAGTTGACTGTAACAGTTGATTCATAAGGACATCCAGGTTGAGTTGACTGTAACAGTTGATTCATAATGACGTCCAGGTTGAGTTGACTGTAACAGTTGATTCATAAGGACGTCCAGGATGAGTTGACTGTAACAGTTGATTCATAATGACGTCCAGGATGAGTTGACTGTAACAGTTGATTCATAAGGACATCCAGGATGAGTTGACTGTAACAGTTGATTCATAAGGACATCCAGGTTGAGTTGACTGTAACAGTTGATTCATAATGACATCCAGGTTGAGTTGACTGTAACAGTTGATTCATAATGACGTCCAGGATGAGTTGACTGTAACAGTTGATTCATAATGACATCCAGGATGAGTTGACTGTAACAGTTGATTCATAAGGACATCCAGGATGAGTTGACTGTAACAGTTGATTCATAAGGACATCCAGGATGAGTTGACTGTAACAGTTGATTCATAAGGACATCCAGGATGAGTTGACTGTAACAGTTGATTCATAATGACATCCAGGATGAGTTGACTGTAACAGTTGATTCATAATGACATCCAGGATGAGTTGACTGTAACAGTTGATTCATAAGGACATCCAGGATGAGTTGACTGTAACAGTTGATTCATAAGGACATCCAGGATGAGTTGACTGTAACAGTTGATTCATAAGGACATCCAGGATGAGTTGACTGTAACAGTTGATTCATAAGGACATCCAGGATGAGTTGACTGTAACAGTTGATTCATAATGACGTCCAGGATGAGTTGACTGTAACAGTTGATTCATAATGACGTCCAGGATGAGTTGACTGTAACAGTTGATTCATAAGGACATCCAGGATGAGTTGACTGTAACAGTTGATTCATAAGGACATCCAGGATGAGTTGACTGTAACAGTTGATTCATAATGACGTCCAGGTTGAGCTGACTGTAACAGTTGATTCATAAGGACATCCAGGATGAGTTGACTGTAACAGTTGATTCATAATGACGTCCAGGTTGAGCTGACTGTAACAGTTGATTCATAAGGACATCCAGGATGAGTTGACTGTAACAGTTGATTCATAAGGACATCCAGGATGAGTTGACTGTAACAGTTGATTCATAATGACGTCCAGGTTGAGTTGACTGTAACAGTTGATTCATAAGGACATCCAGGTTGAGTTGACTGTAACAGTTGATTCATAAGGACATCCAGGATGAGTTGACTGTAACAGTTGATTCATAAGGACATCCAGGTTGAGTTGACTGTAACAGTTGATTCATAAGGACATCCAGGATGAGTTGACTGTAACAGTTGATTCATAAGGACATCCAGGATGAGCTGACTGTAACAGTTGATTCATAAGGACATCCAGGATGAGTTGACTGTAACAGTTGATTCATAAGGACATCCAGGATGAGCTGACTGTAACAGTTGACATCCAGGTGATGACTGTAACAACTCCTTACATCCACACAGGACTGTAACATTTTCTCATGCTATATTTAGGTACGACATCTTGGGTACACACACACACACACACACACACACACACACACACACACACACACACACACACACACACACACACTGCATCCCACCGCCAGACCCCCAGGCAGACAGCTGTTGTAATATTCCTTCAGCTCCAGTCCTAAAGATAACAGTCTGTACTTGGCTCTCAGACGGAGGTGACAGGGATGATATGGGTGGTAACAGGTAGAGGTACAGGTAGAGGTACAGATGACAGGTAGAGGTACAGGTAGAGGTATTTTTCTCAGATAGAGGTACAGGTAGATACAGGTACAGGTAGAGGTACAGGTACAGGTAGAGGCAGACAGGTAGAGGTACAGGTAGAGGTACAGGTAGAGGTACAGATAGAGGTGACAGGGTACAGAGGTAGGTAGAGGTACAGGTCGAGGTAGAGGTACAGATAGAGGTACAGGTAGAGGTACAGGTACAGGTGGAGGTACAGGTGGAGGTACAGGTAGAGGTACAGGTAGAGGTACAGGTAGAGGTAGGTGGAGGTACAGGCAGATAGAAGGTACAGGTCAGGTACAGGTAGAGGTACAGATAGAGGTACAGGCCATCCCCCTCCTCCCCAGCCGATAGCAGGTTATAGGTATTTCTGCTTTTAAAGGCATTATCCCATTGAGCCACCACCGTATGTAGTGTTTACCGTGAGCGGGATCTCCCTGAACCCGGAAACATTGCCTTTAAAAGCCTCACTGCCTCTCTAACCTTAAGTATTCATGTCGTGAGCTTGAGGGTTCCTGACTGTCTGGTTTCCTGCTTCACACAAACACTACAGGCTTTTAATCAACTGGTCCCACTTTGATTTATTCACCTTCGATGACGTGCTGTACATAATGTATTTATCTATTTATTTATTTATTGACTGAGGATTGTGATTGGTTGAGACAGTCTTTCAGCCAAACAGACCCGTTTGAAGCTGAGCCTGTTGGTTTGTCGTGTGTGTCATGATACTGGTCAGCGGGTGGCTCATTTAGGGTTACGGGCAAATCTGAAATGGCTCCCTATTACCTATGTAGTGCACTACTTTGAGCCAAAGAAGTGCCTATTTGAGGAAGGAATATGTATAGGAATAGTAAAGGAATAAGAGGAGCTTTTGAGCAATAACTGAAGAACATATTCCCTATATAAAACAAGTCAACTACTTGACCATTCTAGCTCTTAGCTGTGGCTGCTGGTCCACTGGGGATTCTGGCTCTTGGCTGTGGCTGCTGGTCCACTAGGATTCTAGCTCTTAGCTGTGGCTGCTGGTCCACTAGGGGATTCTAGCTCTTAGCTGTGGCTGCTGGTCCACTAGGGATTCTAGCTCTTAACTGTGGCTGCTGGTCCACTAGGGATTCTAGCTCTTAGCTGTGGCTGCTGGTCCACTAGGGGATTCTAGCTCTTAGCTGTGGCTGCTGGTCCACTAGGGGATTCTAGCTCTTAGCTGTGGCTGCTGGTCCACTAGGGATTCTGGCTCTTAACTCTGGCTGCTGGTCACTAGGGGATTCTAGCTCTTGGCTGCTGGTCCACTGGGGGATTCTAGCTCTTAACTGTGGCTGCTGGTCCACTAGGGGATTCTAGCTCTTAGCTGCTGGTCCACTAGGGGATTCTGGCTCTTAGCTGTGGCTGCTGGTCCACTAGGGATTCTAGCTCTTAACTGTGGCTGCTGGTCCACTAGGGATTCTAGCTCTTAGCTGCTGGTCCACTAGGGATTCTAGCTCTTAGCTGTGGCTGCTGGTCCACTAGGGGATTCTAGCTCTTAACTGTGGCTGCTGGTCCACTGGGATTCTAGCTCTTAACTGTGGCTGCTGGTCCACTAGGGATTCTAGCTCTCTAGCTGTGGCTGCTGGTCCACTGGGGATTCTAGCTCTTAGCTGCTGGTCCACTAGGGATTCTAGCTCTTAACTGTGGCTGCTGGTCCACTAGGGATTCTAGCTCTTAACTGTGGCTGCTGGTCTACTAGGGATTCTAGCTCTTAGCTGCTGGTCCACTAGGGGATTCTAGCTCTTAACTGTGGCTGCTGGTCCACTGGGGGATTCTAGCTCTTAACTGTGGCTGCTGGTCCACTAGGGATTCTAGCTCTTAGCTGCTGGTCACTAGGTGATTCTAGCTCTTAGCTGTGGCTGCTGGTCCACTCTGGGATTCTAGCTCTTAGCTGTGGCTGCTGGTCCACTAGAGGGATTCTAGCTCTTAGCTGTGGCTGCTGGTCCCTAGGGGATTCTAGCTCTTAACTGTGGCTGCTGGTCTACTAGGGGATTCTGGCTCTTAGCTGCTGTTCCACTAGGTGATTCTAGCTCTTAGCTGTGGCTGCTGGTCCACTAGGGATTCTAGCTCTTAGCTGTGGCTGCTGGTCCACTAGGTGATTCTAGCTCTTAGCTGTGGCTGCTGGTCCACTCTGGGATTCTAGCTCTTAACTGTGGCTGCTGGTCCACTGGAGGATTCTAGCTCTTAGCTGCTGGTCCACTAGGGATTCTAGCTCTTAACTGCTGCTGGTCCACTAGGGGATTCTAGCTCTTAGCTGCTGGTCCACTAGGGGATTTAGCTCTTAGCTGTGGCTGCTGGTCCACTAGGGGGATTCTAGCTCTTAGCTGTGGCTGCTGGTCCACTAGGGGATTCTAGCTCTTAGCTGCTGGCTGATTCTGGCTGCTGGTCCCACTGGGTGATTCTGGCTCTTAGCTGCTGGTCCACTAGGGGATTCTAGCTCTTAGCTGCTGGTCCACTGGGTGATTCCTAGCTCTTAGCTGCTGGTCCACTGGGGTGATTCTAGCTCTTGGCTGCTGGTCCACTAGGGATTCTGGCTCTTAGCTGTGGCTGCTGGTCCACTGGGTGATTCTGGCTCTTAGCTGTGGCTGCTGGTCCACTAGGGATTCTATTTTTGTTCTGATAGCTATCTTGACTTTTGTGTCCAGCTTCATTCTAGCAGTACTTGATTGCAATTTTATGGTCCACATTGATTCTAGCTGAAATTAGCTGTTGTGGGCTGATTTGGTCCACCAGCACAGAATGTTTTCTTTCAGTAGGCTTTTCCTGACCCCTAGCTAAGCTAGAGGATTTTGTGTCCAGCTGCATACTTCAAGCTAGATAGCTGGATTGGTTTTATGGCTGCAACTTCAGTTTGCTAGGATAGCTGGAGAGTGCTAGCTGCAACTGTCAGTTTAGCTAGGAGCTGGATTGGTGGGCTTAGCTAGCTGCATACTGTCAGTTTAGCTAGGATAGCTGGATTGGTTAGCAGCTAGCTGCATACTGTCAGTTTAGCTAGGATAGCTGGATTGGTTAGCTTAGCTCAGCTGCATACTGTCAGTTTAGCTAGGATAGCTGGATTGGTTAGCTTAGCAGCTGTGCATACTGTCAGTTTAGCTAAAATGGCTGGATTGCTGACAGCATCACTCCCCAACCTCAACCCTGTACAGCCCTACTGTATGCTGGACTTACTGTACTGTACCCCCTCTCCCCCCACTGTACCCCTCTCCCCCTCTATCTCTACAGAAGAAGTGTCCAGGGGCATTTGTCATCACCTATGCCATTTATCACCCCCTCTGTTCCATTCCCCCTGAGGCCCCTCCCTGGTACAGCGCCATGCTCACACCACTGGACCCTCCCCCTCCCTCTCTCCCTTCCCCTCCCTGGTTTACACTGGTCTGTTCGTAGAGCATCTGAAGACAGGACAGAAACATGCTGTTCAGAAGGTCTATGGAGGGAAAACAGTTGATGACTGAACATGTGACTTCTATCCAGGTCTCCATTGGTTCAACTGTTTCAGTTTAAAACTGAGTTTGCAGTGATCTGCCTGATACGGTATGGTGGCCTGGGAGGGGCACTGGTCTTTTAAAGGCTCATGTTACTCTTGGGCTTAGACTCTCGACTGTACTCTACACCTGCTGTCTACCACACTCCCTTACATTCCTATATAATGGGTACTATGTTGGTATCTCTCTGTTTATTATTTGTGACAGAGAGGTCATATGGAGATGTGTTTTTGGGAGGGGTTTGTTTCTTCTTTTCTTATGTTTTGCTCATTGTTTCTGTGTAAATACTGGGATACTGTGGGTGATGATATGAAACATTTGATTGGACAGAGAGAAAGTGGTGGTAATCTAATGGATTTGATTGGACGGGAGAGAAAGAGGTGTGGTGATTCTAATGGATTTGATTGGACGGGAGAGAAAGAGTTTGTGTGGTGATTCAACGGATTTGATTGGACGGGAGAGAAAGAGGTGTGGGTGATTCTAATGGATTTGATTGACGGGAGAGAAAGAGGTGGTGATTCTAATGGGATTTGATTGGACGTGAGAGAAAGAGGTGTGGATTCGATTCTGAAGGATGGCTGCAGTGCCAGTGCCTTGTGAGAGCAGTTGTTTTTTGACACGGTATTTGGTTCCAGTCTGCACCGTTTAGTAAAAGTTGTACAAAACTAAACCGCGTGCCTCATCTCCTTCCTTTCATCCTCCTACATTGCCATTTTAGCCGAGGCTTTTATTCATGGCAACTCACAGTGTTGCGCACCTGCATGTTTTATACATTTGACAACATTGCTGTTGTGATGCAACTGATATATTTCTGTGAAGGTTTGTCCCCCAACACGTTTTATGCAGATAACCTGCCACTCTTATCACGACTGCTGTGCTAAATCATTTGTACATCGGCTGTACAACTTGTGCAATGGCCTTATAGGGAGGCCTCCGATACTGTTTCCGTGATCCTCGCGTCCTCTCTCTCTCT